>NC_091331.1:188701-286201 GCF_038502225.1 Cherax quadricarinatus
ACCTTATTAAGCAAAGTGAGTAGATAAGATTCAATATTGCAATTCTATGTGGAAATATTGTCATTTTTACTTAGAAAACTTTGAAAATTTGAGAGATTTTTAATGTGTAAAACATTTTGCTTTTGTCATACCATTCATCTGGCAAAATACTTGTTTACTCAGCCTCCCTTTTTATATATTCTGGGCTATAAAAAAGCATCAGCATTTACATCAGATGCAGAGCCTTGTCCCATTTTTCTAGCACAGGCCATTGGACTTTCGACAAAGAGGTTCAACTAGGACGTCAGCATTAGTTAGAGGAGACTGGCCTGATGAATTGATGGTGCCAGAGAACCTGCCTGGGTAGTCACAGGGGATGTCTAAACTCCCAACATTAATTAAGCTAGTCACTCTGGTGACAGTCTCCAAGAACTTTACTTTACTTTACTTTTTTTTTTTTTTTTTTTTTTGTGGCTAGGCAGACATATACCCTTGAAAGCAAATATCAAATATCCTAACTGGCGACTTCACCCTTCATATACTATTTTTGAAGACTGGGGCACTGATAGCCACAGTGAGCTCTTCAGCTTGGAGTAGGTGCATGATTCATCAACAGTCCTTACATGCAGCAAATTGATTAAAATATTAGCAGGAGTTGTCATGATGATTGCTGTAGTGCAAGGGCACTCGCACTGATTAAGAGTTTGTGGTTCTTTAAATAATTTTGTGGGGATGCTCCTGGAGTTGGTAAGGAATAGCCTAGATTTTACTTTTTTTTTTTTTATCACAAGAAAGGGTCTAGAAAGTAAGGTCAGAAAGTGGATTACCATATGTAGAATAACTAGATAATTGGTGTCGTAGAAAGGGTAGGACAGTGAGATGACAAAATGAGTATGTAACAGTGCTTAAAAGACAAGGGGGTTCCATAGGGAAACATATTCAGCATCCTGGGAGGTTGGGGAGCATGCATAAGGAAAATTTTATCATCTGAGGATGTAAGAAAAATGTTGCAGCTGAATATGGAGATATGCATACAGTGGACCCCCGCATAACGATGGCATCACATAGCGATTATTCCGCATACCGCTTACTTTAATCGCAAAATTTTTGCCGCGCATACCGATTAAAAACCCGCTCACCGATTTTCGTCCGAGACGCGTCCAATGTGCGCCCTCAGCCAGCCTCACATGTGCCGCCCGTGCCATTGTTTACCAGCCAGCCTCCGCGGTAACATCCAAGCATACACTCGGAATATTTCGTATTATTACAGTGTTTTCGGTGCTGTTTCTGGAAAATAAGTGACCATGGGCCCCAAGAAAGCTTCTAGTGCCAACCCTGTGGTAAAAAGGGTGAGAATTAGTATGGAAATTAAGAAAGATTTTGAAGGGTTTGGGGCTAACCCTGAGAAGCCTATGCCAGTTGTGGAATCCATTGTGCCTACTTCAAAAATTAAGGAAATGTGTGCTAAGTGGGTTGAACTGCAAACCTTTATGGATGAAAATCACCCTAACACAGCTATTGCAAGCCGTGCTGGTGACTATTACAATGACAATGTTGTGGCCCATTTTAGACAAATCGTAAAAAAACGGGAGGTACAAAGCTCTATGGACAGATTTGTTGTGGGACAGAGGTCCAATGACTCTCAAGCTGGTCCTAGTGGCATTAAAAGAAGAAGGGAAGTAACCCCGGAAAAGGACTTGCTACCTCAAGTCCTAATGGAAGGGGATTCCCCTTCTAAACAATAAGTTCGACACTCTCCCCTCCTCCCATCCCATCAATCATCACCAGATCTTCAATAAAAGTAAGTGTCATGTAAGTGTGCATGCCTTTTTCAGTTTGTGTGTATTAAAATTAACATTTCATGTGGTAAAAAAATTTTTTTTTCATACTTTTGGGTGTCTTGCACGGATTAATTTTATTTCCATTATTTCTTATGGGGAAAATTCATTCACATAACGATTATTTCGCATAACAATTACCCCTCTTGCACGGATTAAAATCGTTAACCGGGGGTCCACTGTTTATACATATATAGCTAGAGCATCTGTGAAGATTTGATTTCATGGCAACCCACTTCAAATATTTTTCATTTCATTGGAAAGAAGTACAGTATAGATATTGATAAAGGATGCTGTTTTTATGATCACCCAGTAAGTATAATATACTTATTATAAATGATCACCTAGTAAGTATAATATACTTACTATAAATTTGACATTGTTCTTCATTAACCAGGAAATCAGTAGAATACTGTACTTATTTGAATTTAATCCTTTTCATTGTTTGTGCTTTACATAAGACTAGGCAAGTTAATTTTTCCAAATACACATACGCTACTGATAATATTTTTTATGACTTATTACTGGCATGAGCATAAGTAGTTTTTGTAAATTAATAAAAAATGCAATTTTGTTTACATCCTTAGTTTCTTTACTGTTAATGTATACAATTTATTTTCTCCTTTTGCAGTTACATCCCAAGAAAGTGAGTAGTTTTTAATATTTTTTGGTGACTGGGCCTCTGTTTTGTTTATAACTAACCTAACACATGCACCTCTTGTTGCACTTATCTTACTCCTTATATTACAGTACCTCCCACAACCACTGAAAAAAAATGTTTTTACGTAAACTGAAAATGCTTTGTATATATACTTAGCAGGTTCATTTTGGGAATTTTTTTTTTTTAACCTTAAAATTATGATATGTTCATTCCTTATTTCTTCTTAGGCAGAATTCTGTTATTTTCCTTGGCTTTTAACATTTTCATCTTTTAAGATATTTTAATGAACATCCAAAATCTATATTTCTAACCTTGTGTTATGTTAAATGCTTGAGAGAGATTTTGCCCTTCTTTCTCCAGCTTTATGGGAAGGTGTAAACAATAGTTACAAGAAGATAGATACGATAAAGTTTATTTCTTTGTAAAGGTTACAGTGTGTAATTACAATTTTGATTTGCTAAGTACAAAGATAGCCACTATCATGCCAGGGCATTTTGGGCAGACTAATAATAATACATACATAGTAACTAATTAAAACTTGACAAGATAATAAGTACATAGTAACTATACTTAAAACTAGACAAGTAGTATTGGTTAACTGTTTTACAATCTTATTTAAACTTAATACAAATGTATGGTAGTAAGGTGGAGTAAGAAGTATATGTTTCTTTTAAATTTTTGTAGATCAGAAAGATAGTTATTCGTACAATACTTTTCTTAAATTTTGATGCTTTTCAAAAAGAAAAAAAAAGTACTGGATTATTAAGCCCTTAACAGTTTTCTTTTTCATCTCTAGAACTGCATCTGTACATACACTGTTACAGTAAATATACAAATATGTGCTGTTATCACTTCACCTGAGGTCTCACTGGCTACACATTCTAGATGCATCATCTGATAGGAGTACAGTTGCATCTTTCCTAGCTGTAGGCTAGCAACTGGTTACATGCCTGCAAAGCTACTGTGCAGCAGCCCTCCCTCCCCAACTAATAACAGGCCTGCAAAACTATCACCCAGCAACCTTTCCTCCCAACTAATTACAAGCCTGCAAAACTTATCACCCTGCACCCTTCCCTCCCAACTAATTACTGTACAGGCCTGTAAAACTGCCACCCAGCAACCTTCCCTCCCAACAAATTACAGGCCTTCAAAACTACTGTTCAGCAACTCTCTTCCAATTAATTACAGGCCTGCAAAACCACCACCCAGTAGAGCCCACCCTCACAGCTACCTTTAATTATAGTTCTGCAAAACTCCTACACCTTATGTCTTAGCTGACACTTTAACTCTCTTCCTTCAAGAGGGGTTGGAGATGGGATGCCAACAGGTGATAAAAAAAGATTATTGATAATGATACTATTAACCTTTTGACTGTTTCGGTCGTATATATACGTCTTATGAGCCACTGTGTTTGACGTATATAGTATACTCATAAATTCTAGCGGCTTCAAATCAAGCAGGAGAAAGATGGTAGGCCCACATGTGAGAGGATGGGTCTGTGTGGTCAGTGTGCACCATATAAAAAAAATCCTGCAGCACATAGTGCATAATGAGAAAAAAACTCCGACCGTTTTTTTTTTAATTAAAATGCCGACTTTGTGGTCTATTTTCATATAGTATTTATGCTTGTATTCTCGTTTTCTTGGTTTCATTTGATAGAATGGAAAACATATTACAGAAATAGAGGTGATTTTGATTGGTTTTACTATAAAAAGAACCTGGAAATGGAGCTCAAAGTAGGGAAAATGCTTGATTTTTGCCGATGTTCAAAAGTAAAGAAGTGATGTTGTTGTCCAATAAATGTCCAACTAGCCATTCTGGTATGCAGTCATGAATGGGTTGACATTATTTATACAATTTTACAATATTGCAGTAGTCTGCATAACAGTAAATCTTCTATTTTTTGTTTGATAAAAATTCAAAATAGAAAGCAAGAGTAATATCAGAGGGGCCTGGAAACATGACTGATGAACGAATAAAATGTTATTTTAGAGCCAGGAATGTCTGCATTGTTCATTCTGGACCCTATTTTGAAATTGTCATATTTTTAATTTTTGTGAAATTGGCCAAATTGCAAATTTCTGACCATGTTATTGGGTAGTTGAAATTGGTAAATGGGCAGTTTCTTGTACTCAATCGATAGAAAAAATGAAGTTCTAAAGAAATAGCTATGAGTTTGGTCGACTGGAACAATGGAATTAGCCGAAAACAGGGCTCAAAGTGGGCGAAATCGCCGATTTGTAAATATCGTCGAGGTCGCTAAATTCGCGAGAGCGTAATTCTGTCAGTTTTTCATCAAATTTCGTTCTTTTGGTGTTGTTACAATCTGGAAAAGATTCTCTATAATTTCATAAGATTTTTTTTTTTTTTTTTGCGACACCAGGAGACACCTCAGGATTTGGGATTGCGACAGTCAAGGGGTTAATGGACTCCACTGCAACTAGTATAGTGTCTCGAAGGGAAGTGTAATGAAGTAAGTCAAGAGCTGTCTTAAGCCATGGAATGGGATCTTTCTTTCACTGGGATCAAAACTGATTGCCTATTTCCCCTGAAAGATTTTCTTTTGCCTTGCATTTTTGAATGGACAATATTACCTTTGCTCATGTTATCCGTGAGTTTGTTTCCTGGATCCACGTACATATCATATACAGGCAGGTCCCACTTATACAGCAGGTTAGGTTTCAGGCTACTGCTGTAAAGCAAAAATCACTGTAAAGTGAAACAACCTTTTTTCACTTTCTGATAACATGTTTACACTAACATATATTACATGAGCAATAGAGCTAATCCTAAAAAATACATATTCAGTACTTGGGGTTCATTACCTTTGTAACTTGGTCATGATTGTGACCAGATCTACCTGGAGTTCATTACCTTTGCAATTTGTTCAACTATCAAAACTTTGGGGCCCAGTCCCTGGACCCATTATGTACCTCTTTAATATTTTGACTACTGCCCACAGTATGGCTATGGGGTACATACTAAAGATATTAAACTAAAACTAACATTACTTGCTTTAAAAAGTTTTGTCCTTAGCTTATAGTGAGTGGTGAATATATTTATTGTAAGAAGTCTGAATAAATGAAGAATGGGTATAATTGAAAACTGCTACATTAGCGAAATGCCATTAAGTGAAGCACTGTAGAGCAGGGTCCCACCTGTATGTTAAGACACACAGTTGGTTTATACAGGTCATTCCATGTCAAGTGGACCAGGGGATCCCCTGACCATCTCCAGTTTTGATAAAATTTTACAAGAAGGTTGGCATATATGTCATACTAACTTTGGCAAACTTTAAATTCATGATATCCATTATATAGTATTAATGCTATGGCTCTTAAAGTGGAGGCCTGTGAAAATTTCACCATCCCACAGCACATAATCAGCAATGTTCAGGTTATTGCTGTGGCAGATCTAGAAGAATAGAAGTTGTGTAAGTACACATGCCTATACAACTTTAGGAGCTGATTTTAAAACTTACATGCATTTACTTTTTTCACAGTATGAAGCTGAAGTAGGCAGAATAATCTGTTGCATTAAACTGAATCTTGAATTCAGCTGTCTGTATATCTAAAGGAAAACATTATTTTAGTATGACATTATTGTAGTCAGCTACCCAAGTGGACATCGTCACAATCCTAAAATATCTCACTCCAAACTTTTTCAGTTCCTGTTTTATTGATACCTAAAAATGCCCTCACAGACCTCATGGTGAATTTTAGGCTCTTTTTGAAGGCCAATAGCTAAAAAGCAGCATAACCAATTTTCTTTAAAAACAGTTCATTAGAAAGAGCAGATTCTAAACTACAAGGTATTTATTTTCTTAACAAGCATTTTGCCCTTGAAGGAAGAAAACAGACCTTAAAATAAGGTGATTTTTGGCTTTTGCAACAGTATAAAGAAAAACAAGCATTTTTCAGTTGCTGTCATTATTAGAGCAACAACAACTGGAACCTCGTGTTTAGTTGTCCTTACATAAGTTTCAGTGGTGATTTCAGAAACTGTTATCTGAATTGATAGGGACTAATATTTATTTTGCAGATTAAGCTTAAAATTGATATGTACCATTGTTGCCTTGGCCTTATGTCTCTTATTTATTTTTTCAGCTTATCTGCAGTTGATCAGTGTAAGGTACTTCTTAACACCGTGATTTTTCCCTTGAAAATGGATTGCAACAGTGTCTTCCCTGCTGCTCACACATTGCTAAAAAAAAAAAAGAAAGCTTCATGTTGTGAACAGATTCTTGATTCCTCATTAAACTTCAAACCTGAGCACTTACTTAACAGCTCTTGGTCTTCAGCTTCAAAATCCTTGGAAAACTTGAAGCCTATTTTCTTTACATAGACTTTCATAGAATGGCACTTCATTGAATTGTCAGCTAGTCTAACAGCACGTGGATCCAATTGCCAGGTTGGGTTTGCTTCACTTTCAGACCTGATAAGCTCTGCAGATTCCATTTTTTTCTGCCTACAAAAAAAAATAAAATGTTTTTTAACTCAGTTGAAATAAGCATCAAACCAACATAAAATTTGGGCATAAATATTACAGCTCAAATATACAAGTAAATGTTACACTGTAGAAAAAACAGTAAAGACTATTGAAATATTTTATTCAGATACATATGTCATAATGAAACATATGCAACAATGTATGCTCCATCTACATAAAATCAGTAACTTTCACAAAATTTTCTGTTACATTAATGTTTTGTCAAAAATAAGCAAGGTCAAAATCTGCCATCACAATTGTCGTGACACTTTTTTGACGACAACTCTAAGCTTAATTTGCAAAATAAATATCAATCCCTATTAATTCAAATGACAGTTTCTGTAATTGCCACCAAAAATTGTATAAGGACATCTAAACACAAGGTTCTAGCTCTTGTTGCCTCTTCAAGGGGGGCTCCTTGTCATGGTGAAGAGGCTCTTGGTCTGAGGAATTAGACCTATTGGTCTCCTTCCTCAGACTGAACCTAATTACCCCCCAGTCCCCCCTTCCCTATCCCATCCTCCCTTTTTCTTTTCCTCCTCCTCCTCCTCACCACTCCCTTTTGCCCTTCTTCTTTTTGGCCTTTGGGATTCTTCCCACAGGCACGTTAGTTTCTAGGTAGGGGAAAGGGTATAGGGGTCCATCCCATTCTGTTGAGGTTCTTGGCGGTGGTGTAGTTTGCCGTGGAATCTGGATCACCTGGGGATGTCCCAGTCCCTCTCCGGCTCCCTGGGGGTGGCTTTGGGTGTCTTTCGGGCGACAGGTGTATCTCTGGAGGCTGCCTTTCGGATTCCGGGGGTGGTGACCAAAGGAGGTATGCTTTGTGGCCTATATCCGGCCACCCTCTCTTTTGTCCACCGAGGTAGCTCGGCAGATGTGAGATTGCTATCCCGGATTGTTGGTTTACTGGCATGAAGGGTAGGGTATGGCACGGGATCCATGCTGCATCTGTGCTACTTGTGGTGCTGAGGTCCTCTTGGGCGCGGAGGGAGATTTCTGGCCCTTTCATTCCTCCTAGGAACTATCCCTCCCCTGTCCCCCCTTTTTTTTATTTTTTTTTTATTTTTATTTTTATTTTCTTTCTTTTTTTTCTTAACCCTTTCAGGGTTGAGAGGCCCTCTCCTAAACTCGTTCTCAGGGTCAAAAATTTTTCGGGAAAAAAAAATTATTTGTTCTTATGAAATGATAGAGAATCTTTTTCCGATCTTAATGACACCAAAAGTATGAAATTTGATGGAAAACTTACGGAATTATGCTCTCGCGAAGTTAACGGTCTCAACGATGTTTACGCATTGGTGATTTCGCCCACTTTGAGCCCTATTTTCGGCTAATTCCTGTGTTCTAGTCAACAAAAATCATATTTATTTTGCTAGAACTCCATTTTTGTCTATCGAATGAGTACAAGAAACCACCCATTTACCAGTTTCAACTATCCAATAAAGTGGTTAAAAATTGGAAATTTTGCCAATTTCACACAAATTTCAGAAGATGCCAATTTCCAAATAGGGTCCAGAATAAACAAGACAGACATTCCTGGCACTAAAATAACAAGTTCTCTGTTCGTTAGTCACGTCCCCAGGCCCCTCTTACATTTCTTTTGCTTTTCACTTTGAATTTTTATTCTCACAAACAATAGAAGATTTACTGTTATGCAGACTACTGCATTAGTGTAGAAATGGTATAAATAATATCAGCCTACTTATGAAAGAATATTAGACTCACCAGTTGACGTGTATCAGATGCTTGGCATGATTTGTTTACTTTTGAACTTTGGTAAAAAATCAAACATTTCTGCTGCTTTGAGCTCAATTTCAAGGCACTTTTCATAGTGAAGCCAATCAAAATCATCTCAATTTCTGTAATATGTCTTTCATTCTATAAAATGAGACCAGGAAAACTAGAATACAACCATAAATACCATACGAAAATACAGTGCAAAGTCACTGTTTTAATCCAAAAACACGGTCAAAGGTTTTTTCTCATTATGCACTGTGCTGCAGGATTTTTTTTATACTGCGCACACTGACCACATAAACCCATTCTTTCATATGTAGGCCTACCAGCTTTCTCTCGCTAGATTTGAAGGCGCTAGAATTTAGGCGTCCTAGTACATCAATAACCCTGGTGAGTAAACCGTACTAGTACATCGGAAACCCTGAAAGGGTTAAAAACAAAAAGAAAAAAGTAACCTAACCATGGAAGACCCAATCCATGACCCTGCTACCCCGGGCCCCTTCTTGTTACTGCACCCCGTTCTGGCCCCGCCTTGTCTTTTGACCACTCTTCGGACACTCCTAATGCCCCTGTACCTCTTGCTGATGCTGTTTCATCACCCTCTTCAGGTGCCAGGGTTTCGACTGACTCCTTCGATTTGTCTGACCTCCACTCTCCTTCGACTATGCTTCCGGCCTCTCCCTCTAAGGTGCGGCAATTTTCGAATCGCCAACCTGTCCCACATCGAACCAACTCCGGTCCCACCCCTAAACACCAACGACAATTGCCTGATGATACTTCTTTGCCACCTTCTCGTTCTACTCAGAAAAGACTGACACGTCGTGCTCTCCCTTTCGGAATGCTCAGTTTCGGAATGCACAATGGACTAAATTCTTTACTTTATGACCGACTGCTTCTATTGCCTATCTTTCCAACCATAGTATTGGCAAGGCGCACCTATGCCATGTTGGTAGAGATATTTCCTTTCACGCTCTCAAGAGCGGTACCCGCATCATCACTGTCCAGAATGCCACCCAAGCTCGTGATCTTTCTTCTTTCACATATTGATACTATTCCTGTCACTATTAAAAAACATCATTCCCTCAATTCTTGTAGTGGTACTGTTATTCTGCCACATACCACAATCCAACAGAATTTCCAGACATGTGGCAATGACATTCTCGAACAGCTGAAACTCCAAGATCTCCCAGTCCTCAATATAGACACTTACATCCTTCCTGCCTGTGGGCAGAAACGTTGCCCTTGCAATGTGGCTCGACTAACTTTCGACTGCCGTGAACTCCCATCCTCTGTTTATGTAGCAGGACATCATTTACATGTTTGAAAGGTGATCCCTACACCGCAACTGTGTAGAAACTGCTGGTGATTTGGTCACCCTGTGAAATATTGCAGATCTATAGCCAAATGCCCAGTCTGTGGTGCTGATGACCATTCTAATACATCTTGTAGTTGATCTCCCTCTTGCCTTAACCCTTTGGCTGTTTTGGTCATATATATACGTCTTACGACGTACCGTGTTTGACATATATATGCTCATAAATTCTAGCGGCTTCAAATCAAGCAGGAGAAAGCTGGTAGGCCCACATGTGAGAGAATAGGTCTGTGTGGTCAGTGTGCACCATATAAAAAAAATCCTGGAGCATGCAGTGCATAATGAGAAAAAAAATGACTGTTTTTTTTTTTTTTTTTTAAATGCTGATTTTGTGGTCTATTTCGTATAGTATTTATGGTTCTATTCTTGTTTTCTTGGTCTCACTTGATAGAATGGAAAACATATTATAGAAATAGAGGTGATTTTGATTGGTTTTTCTATAAAAAGAACCTGGAAATGGAGCTCAAAGTAGGGAAAATGTTTGATTTTTGCCGATGTTCAAAAGTAAACAAATGATGTCATTGTTCAATAAATGTCCAACTAGCCATTCTAATATGCAGTCACGAATGGGTTGACATTATTTGTACAATTATTACAATATTGCAGTAGTCTGCATAACAGTAAATCTTCAATTTTTTTGTTTGAATAAAAATTCAAAGTAGAAAACAAGAGTAATATCAGAGGGGCCTGGAGACATGACTGATAAACAAAGAAAATGTTATTTTAGAACCAAGAATGTTTGCATTGTTCATTCTGGACCTTATTTTGAAATTGTCATATTTTTTAATTTTCGTGAAATTGGCCAAATTGCAAATTTCTGACCACGTTATTGGGTAGTTTAATTCGGTAAATGGGCAGTTTCTTGTACTCAATCGATAGAAAAAACGGAGTTCTAAAGAAATAGCTATGAGTTTGGTCAACTGGAACAAAGGAATTAGCCAAAAATAGGGCTCAAAGTAGGCAAAATCGCCGATTTGTAAATATCGCCGAGGTCGCTAACTTTGCGAGAGCATAGTTCCATCAGTTTTCCATCAAATTTTGATTTTTTGGTGTCATTACAATCGGGAAAAGATTCTGTATCATTTCATAATAAAAAAATAATTTTTTTTTTTAAATTTTGCGACACCAGGAAACACCTTAGGATTGGGGGTTGCGACAGTCAAGGGGTTAATTGTCATGAGGCTCACCCTTCTTACTCTCGCCGTTGCCAGGTCTACTTAAATGAGCGAGAAATCCATTGCCTCAAAGAAGCTGAAGGTCTCCCTTATTCTGTGGCAGTTTCTCAACTGCGCCTTCAAGGGAGACTGCCCCATTTTTCTTATTCTTGTGTTTCTAAGCATCCCCCCACTTCTGCGGTCCCATCTTCTGCAACTTCCTCTTTGGTTACCCCTCCCATAGTCACTCCTGTCTCTAATTCTTTTGTTGTCCTGGGCTCAGAAGTCCCTACTTCAACACCTCAGTCTGTTTTCACTTCTTCGTGTTCTCCCTCACAAGCCCCGGTATCGACAAGACCTCGTGCGACACCTCCTCCCAATCGTCCCTCTACTTCTCAGAAGTCCAAAAAATCTTCATTGCTCTAATCTCCTTTAACCCCTCCTTCCCTTCTTCCACCTCCTCATTTTACCTTCCAAGTCTCTGTACCTGGTTCTTCCTCTCTCACTGGCTCTGTTACAAGTGTGGAGGTTCACCCTCCTCCTCGTGCTGTGCCTTCCTCCTCTGTCTCCTCCCAAGTTTCTTCCTCTTCTGCCACCTTCCAGGTTTCTGCCTCTTCAGTCCCCTCCCACACTTCTTCTCCAGTTCCCTCCACCCTTTTGTCCCCCCTTACTTTGGTACAGTCCATTACGGTTCCAATCTTTGCTCACCTTCCCTCCTCCTTCTACCTCCAATATTGTCTCCCATACGACGTCTTTGAATTCTGAAACACTTGAAGTTATTTCTGAATGTATTGCAGAGACCAAACCATCAATGGACACTGATCCACCCTCTGTTCCTTCTCTATCCTCTCCTCCATCTGCGCAACTTCTTTCTTCGCAGTGCACCGTTCCTTCGCTGCTTGGACGTTTTCCGCTACCACCGCATGTGGACTTCTCTAACCCCTCTAGTCCGTAGGTACCCTTACCTGTGGATTTCTGGTATCTTTATCGTTGCCAGTCATGTCCTATTTAGAGTAGAATATACGCGGCCTCAGGGGTAATTGGGGTGAGCTTCAGATGTTGCTCTCCTGGTTTTCCCCTGTTGGTGTTTCCTTACAAGAACCAAAATTACACTGCTGTTATCTATCCCATCTCAGGCTATAATTTATTGTATTCTTCTGATCCTTTTCCTCATGGGACCTTCAATGAAAGTGCCCTTCTTCTACGCACTGATATTCCATACCATCAGCTATTTATTCGTACTTCGCTGCATTACACAGCAGCCCGTATCCACTTGCATAGGTGGTATACACTCTGTTCTTTGCATCTCTCTCCTTCTCAGGCATTATCTATCCTGGATATTGCCTTTCTTGTTTCATCCTTACTGCCGCCACTTCTGTTACTTGGCAGTTTTAATGCCCATCATTTCCTCTGGGGGGTCTCACTGTGATTCCTGTGGCACTCAGTTGGAGAGTTTTCTTGCTTCCCACCCCCCTCCATGCTTTAAATACGGGTACTCCCACCCATTTTGATCCTCGTACTCATACTCTCTCTTGCATTGATCTCACAGTCTGCTCTTCCTCTACCGCACTAGACTTCACCTGGTCTGTTCTCCCGGACTTACATGACAGTGATCATTTTCCAGTCATTCTTACTTCTTCATATTCACCACCTCTTCGTAGTCCATGCTGGCAATTTGATCAAGCAAATTGGGACCTTTACTCGCAACTAACTGCTTTTAGTGAGGTTCCTTCTTCATCCTCCATTGATGAGCTTTTACACCTCTTCTCGTCCTCAGTTTTAACCGCAGATTCTTATTCTATACCCCAAACCTCAGGCAGGCATTCTCAGAAGTGCATGCGTGCGTGCCTTGATGGTCTCCTGCTTGTGCTCGTGCAGTACGTTTGCAACGTGCTACGTGGTGCAGGTGCTGATACAGTAGAACCGCTGAGAAACTTCTTGATTTTAAGCAGAAGCGTACGGCCACTCGCCATGTCATCCATGATGCTAAATGCACTTGCTTGCGAGATTATGTTTCCACCATCACCTCTGCTTCCTCTATGAGTGCAATCTGGAAAAAAGTGCGGAAATTGAGTGGTAAATACTCTCCTGACCCGGCTCCTGTTCTGCGGGTCACCGGTGTTGATATAGCAAACCCTCTTGATGTTGCCATTGAAATTGGCAATCATCTGGTCTGTATTTCTCTTTGGCTCCATCTATGCCCCTCATTTCTTTCCTCAAAGCCTGCCAGAGAGTTAGCGCCCAGCTTGCCGATTATCGGCAAGCTGCATTCAGCTTGCCGATAATCGGCCGATAATTCAGCGCTCATTTTATCGAAACTCAATTATGGTGACCAGATCTATTCAGCAGCCTCTCCTGCTACTCTCTCTAGCCTTAATCCCATCCATCACCAAGGATTAGGTTTATGCCTTGGTGCTTTTCGCACTTTCCCTGTTGAGAGCCTCTATGCAGAAGCGAATGTTCCATCCTTGTCTGATCGCCGTGATACCCATTGCCTTCGCTACTATGTACGCTTTCATGATCTCCGCAATCCTTCCATTTATAGAATAGTCACTGATATTAGTAGACATTCTTTGTTCGCCACCCCTGTTTGCTCCGTCCCTTTCCTCTTCGCCTACATTTGCTCTTGTCTTCCCTTCAGTTACCACCTTTCTATGTTCATGTAGCATCTCACTTTTCCCTACCCCCCCTGGGAAGTTCCAGCTGTTCGAGTCTGTTCTTTCTCATTCCCTTGCTTGAAAGCCCAACTGCCTATGATAGCTTCTCGCTCTCTTTTTCTTGACCACTTCCACTCTCATTCTTATGCCATCGCAGTGTACACAGATAGCTCTAAGTCTTCTGATGGCATCGGATTCGCAGCAGTGTTTCCAGACAGCGTCGTGCGAGGGCATTTACTATCTTTGGCTAGCATTTTTACTGCTGAATTGTATGCCATTATTGCATCTATGCCTGTGTCATCATTTGTGGTTGTCTCAGACTCCCTTAGTGCTCTACAGGCTATACGGAAATTTGATACACCTCATCCCCTAGTTCTCTGTATCCAACTTTGGCTATGCCATATCTCTACCAAGCATAAAGACATTCTTTTAAGCATAAAGACATTCTTTTTTGTTGGGTCCCTGGTCATGTTGACGTACAGGGCAATGAACAGGCAGACACTGCTGCACGGTCAGCAGTACATGACCTACCAGTTTCATATAGAGGTGTTCCATTTACAGACTATTTTGCTGTAATAGCCACCCACCTTCACACCCGTTGGCAACAACATTGGTCTAATCTACTCGGTAACAAACTTCATTCTATTAAACCAAGTATAGGTTACTGGCCGTCTTCTTGTCATCAGTGTTGAGGTTGGGAGACTACTCTCTCCCGTCTTCACATTAGCCACACTCGTCTTACTCATGGGTATCTCATGGAGAGGCACCCTGTTCCTCTCTGTGAGAAGTGTCAGGTTCCAGTATCAGTTAGCCACATTCGGTTAGACTGGCCTCTCTATCAACGAGCACGCAGAATTTACCTCCAACGACGTCTCCATTCTACTGTTCTCTCTTTACCTTCCCTTCTTGCTGATGGACCCTCCTTTAATTCTGACTCTCTCATTGACTTCTTGACAACAACTGATTTACTCCACAAACTCTGATGATGATACCTTCCGCACTCCCCTCAGCCCTTTCTACCTCAATCTCTTGCTACCCTCTACCCCTGCACTATCCACTGCCCCGCTGTTCTCCGTAACCTACTAATCATCCCTCTCCCTTTTGCCATCTGATACCCTTGCTTCCTTCCTGCCCTGCAGCGCTGTATAGCCGTTGTGGTTTAGCGCTTCTTTTTTATTATAATAAGAATAATAATAATAATAGCTCTTGTTGCTCTAATAACAACAACTGAAAAATGCCTGGTTTTCTTTATAATGTTGCGAAAGCCAAAAATCACCTTATTTAAGGTCTGTATTCTCCCTTCAAGGGCAAAATGCTTGTCCAGAAATTAGGTATCTTGTAGTTTAGAATCTGCTTATTCTAATGAATGTTTTTAAGAAAATTGGTTGTGCTGCTTTTTTGCCATTTCCCTCCAAAAAATGGCCTAAAATTCAGTGTAAGGTCTGTAAGGGCATTTTAACGTACCATTAGCACAGGAACTAAAAATGTTTGGAGTCAGATATTTTAGGAATGTGATGATGTCCACTTGGATAGCTGGCTACAATAATGTCATACTAAAATAATGTTGTCCTTTAGATATATAGGTAGCTGAATTCAAGTTTCACGCGACAGATTTATTTTGCCTACTTTGTCTTCATACTGTGAAAAAAGCAAAAGCATAGAAGTTTTAGGACTGCGAGTTTTGAAGTTAGCTCCAAAAGTTGTATAGGCATATCTACTTACACATCTTTTACTCTTCAAGATCTGCCATAGGAATAACCTGAACAATATTGATTGTTTGCTGCAGGTCAGTGAAGTTTTTGCCTGCCTCCACTCTCAGGGCCATAGCATTACCATGAACTAAAGTTTTCCCAATTGGTGATGGTCATGTGGCGACGATTTTCAAAATTGGTCCACTTGACATGGAATGACCCATTCTATAATATATTTATACATGTACAGTATACTTATTATAAGGCACAGATTTTGGTTCTGGAATATGCCTTCACTCAACAAAATTTCTAATTTCACTGTTAGGCAAAATCAATAGCATAGTACAGTACTTAACTCTAGTGATATTGGTGCTTGGGTAGTTTCCATCACTGTCTTGGCAAATTAACATTCTTTCCTGCATGATACAACCAATGGGATGGCATTAATAAATAAAAAGTATACATACGTATTTAAATTATGTTGGCACAACATTTGTTTTGGAAAAGACTTGTACTGTAGCTTGCAATTTTGTTGACGCTTTTGGAAAATGGCCATAGGCCAGTGCATGTTTTTGCTAAGCAGATTAAGTGTTTAATGAATAAGATACATGTGCAGCACACTTCTTCAATTAAAACAGGTTAATAAAACAAGGGAGACAGTATTGTTGGTATATCATCAATAATTAGACTAGGTGTTTACTTGTTTGAAGAGTGTATTGGATACTTGGTCTGCCATACCTGCCTCTTGTAAGTACATATTGCAGTGTTGTCTGTTAACTTAGTTCCTGACACCAATGGAAGATAAAAAAAATGACATCTTTCAAGAGTTTTTACCATAGTGGCCTTTTTAAAATTAGATGGTAGCCATCATTGAGGAATTGATAGAGAAGAACATCCTGCTTTAATATTTCATGCGGTAATAGGTCTTGGAATAAGAATACTACATTAGGGAACAAGAATAAGCACACTACAGCAAGGAACAAGATTAGCCATACTAATGTGAGGCACTCCTCTGGGTGGGAAGTCCAGTACCTGTACTCTGAAAGAGGGGTGGGGATGTCACTGTTCAGAGGGTCATTTGAATTGTGATGTTTGCACTTCTGGCAAGAAAGCTATTAACCCTTAAACTGTCCAAAAGTAGATCTACGTTTGCACGCGTAGCGCTCCAAACGTAGATCAACATTTTATTTTTCATTCCTTCAAATTTGGCACAATAGGCTTGAGTCGCCTAGACGTGAAAGAATGGGTCTGTGCACTCAGTGTGCGCACTATTAAAAAAATCTGGGAGCATTTAGTACCTTGTGGGAGCACCAGTTCAATTGAGCACCAACTAGAGCAAATAGCGTGGCAAATACCAGGGATTCACTGATGCCATGTTGCATTAACACTTCCATTTTAAGAGGAAAGTAAAAATAGGTTAGATAAATACTTGAGTGAGTGTGGGTGGGTGTGAGTTGGACCTTACTAGCTTGTGCTAGTTAAAGGATGTGACCTGACTAGGTGGGTCATTTGTCTAAGTCAGGTGGGGGGGGGGAGTGTGACATGTACCTTGCCATGCATGGGCCAGTAGGCCTGCTGCGGTGTTCCCTCTTTCTTATGTTCTTACGCATTCGGCAGGCTGGCCGGCTGGCTTGCTTTGGCTGTCTCTGGCTGTCTCTGTCTATATCTCTATCTGTCTATATCTCTGTCTATGTCTCTGTCTATCTATATATCTGTCTATCCATATATCTGTCTCACATGTACACATAAGTACAGTTATTATGCTTAGTGTAAATTACCTAGGATAATCAAAAATTCCAGGCAAAGATAGACAGACAGATAGACAGAAACATGTTTGTGTGTATCAGTGAAAACAAAGCCAGGGCTCCCCCGAGCACCCATTTATCAAATGTCACCGAGCTGATAACAGATGTCATAACATGATTCTTCAAGGGGTTTGATATCCTATACTCTAGGCAGACAGAAAGACAGATAAGCAGAGACAGACAGATAGAGACAGATAGACAGACAGACAGATAGGTAGACAGACAGACAGGCAGATAGATAGACAGACAGATATATAAATAGACAGAGAGACAAGACGTGTGTGTGTAACAGTGATAACAAATACAGTGAGGGTTAGCTGGAGCAGTGTGCATTTATCAAATGTCACTAGGCTGTCAACAGTATAAGGATGCCTTTCATAACAATATTCTTCAAGGTATATGCCAGGATATCTAAAACATTGCTGAGACCTGTAAATGTTTTGTATATATTTCTAGACAATAGTAAATAACCCAGGCAGGTGTAAATGTTCACCTGTCAATGTGATTGTGACTATTTGAGCACAATTTCAGCACCTAATATTAGTGTCAGAACAAAGATTGGCTATGAAATTACAAGAAGTATTATAAATTGTAATTATCACAACATAAAAAAAATATAAATTAAAATAAAAACTGAGGAAAAAAGGTGTATTGGCAACCCTTCTGCAAGTGGCAGGAGTCGATGTTGCCAACAGTTGAGCATCCAGTGCCAACTTCACGGTCTTATATCTCGGTAAATACTGACCCTAAAAAATTTTGTTTAATTCTATAACATGTAGAAAAATGTGCTCTTCATTTTAAAAGAAAAAAAAAAAAGATTTTTTTATTTTTCAAAATATTCGGAGCGCCACGCGAGTGAACATAGATCTACATTTGGACAGTTTAAGGGTTAAAAGAATGATGATGAATGTTTCCTTTTTTTGAGTCACTGTTTCTTGTTAAGAAACAGCCAGTATAGTTAAAAAAAAATCTAAACTTATTCAATTTTGGATGATAGTATACTATTTTTTAACAGTTTATAATATTATAACTTCTGTAATAAGCTAATTCTCTTTTAAAAATTAAAACTAAATTCAGACACTGTGTGTCATATACCAATTATATTTTAAAAGAATACTTCATTTATTTTAACTTTTAAGAACTCGTTCCAGACATTTCGGCCCAAAAAGAAGTTTGAGCCAGGAACTCTTAAGTACTCGCTGCACAAGCAGGCACAGGCATCCTTAAACTCTGGAATCAACCTTCGTAATGTGGTCAGCTTACCGGCAGGAGAGGATCTCAATGACTGGATTGCCGTACATGGTGAGTCATGATAATCCTCTACATTTAATTTGAACACTAAATATTTTCACTACAGTATCTAGTTTTTCTTTTTTTTTTTTTTTACTAACTGAACTTTCTTGATTTTATTCAGAGTTCAGTTGTTGAGGTTACATCTACAGTAACTCTCTCCTAAAATGATACTACGTGGTGCAGTTTTCTGTAAATGCAATTGAAAAAGTTCACCCAAAATTGTAATAAAGAGTGTGAAAAACCCTTGATAGTACACTCTTGAGTGTGAAAACACTCAGAGTGTACTATGGTGGCCCTATAAACCCCAACAACAACAATGGCCGCTGTCACCACCACTAGCCACATACGTGGCTAGAGTGCCAGCAGTAAAACGTAGATTAACCGTTTGGAAATTAAAGGGTTAACCATGGAACCCAAAGGTAAATCTTTCAAATAGTCAACTAGGGGTATGTTTAGATAGTAGAGATAATCTTTAGTAATTTGTACCTAGTAAAATATTAACACTTTTTTTGGCAAATTTGGAGGTGCCTTGAACATAACTTATTTTTTTCCAGATGTTCTTCACTTTACACACAGCTAATTTCCATAAGACGCTGATTTTCAGGAACATATCTTACGCATTATTAGAGGGTTTACTGTATATATTACTGTATGCATTATTGCAGTTAGCCATATATATATATATATATATATATATATATATATATATATATGTATATATATATGTATATATATATATATATATATATATATATATATATATATACATATAAGTGAACAGTATTTAGATAAGGCTAAAGAGGTCTTTGTGGCATTTATGGATTTGGAAAAGGCGTATGACAGGGTGGATAGGGGGGCAATGTGGCAGATGTTGCAAGTGTATGGTGTAGGAGGTAGGTTACTGAAAGCAGTGAAGAGTTTTTACGAGGATAGTGAGGCTCAAGTTAGAGTATGTAGGAAAGAGGGAAATTTTTTCCCAGTAAAAGTAGGCCTTAGACAAGGATGTGTGATGTCACCGTGGTTGTTTAATATATTTATAGATGGGGTTGTAAGAGAAGTAAATGCGAGGGTCTTGGCAAGAGGCGTGGAGTTAAAAGATAAAGAATCACACACAAAGTGGGAGTTGTCACAGCTGCTCTTTGCTGATGACACTGTGCTCTTGGGAGATTCTGAAGAGAAGTTGCAGAGATTGGTGGATGAATTTGGTAGGGTGTGCAAAAGAAGAAAATTAAAGGTGAATACAGGAAAGAGTAAGGTTATGAGGATAACAAAAAGATTAGGTGATGAAAGATTGAATATCAGATTGGAGGGAGAGAGTATGGAGGAGGTGAACGTATTCAGATATTTGGGAGTGGACGTGTCAGCGGATGGGTCTATGAAAGATGAGGTGAATCATAGAATTGATGAGGGAAAAAGAGTGAGTGGTGCACTTAGGAGTCTGTGGAGACAAAGAACTTTGTCCTTGGAGGCAAAGAGGGGAATGTATGAGAGTATAGTTTTACCAACGCTCTTATATGGGTGTGAAGCGTGGGTGATGAATGTTGCAGCGAGGAGAAGGCTGGAGGCAGTGGAGATGTCATGTCTGAGGGCAATGTGTGGTGTGAATATAATGCAGAGAATTCGTAGTTTGGAAGTTAGGAGGAGGTGCGGGATTACCAAAACTGTTGTCCAGAGGGCTGAGGAAGGGTTGTTGAGGTGGTTCGGACATGTAGAGAGAATGGAGCGAAACAGAATGACTTCAAGAGTGTATCAGTCTGTAGTGGAAGGAAGGCGGGGTAGGGGTCGGCCTAGGAAGGGTTGGAGGGAGGGGGTAAAGGAGGTTTTGTGTGCGAGGGGCTTGGACTTCCAGCAGGCATGCGTGAGCGTGTTTGATAGGAGTGAATGGAGACAAATGGTTTTTAATACTTGACGTGCTGTTGGAGTGTGAGCAAAGTAACATTTATGAAGGGATTCAGGGAAACCGGCAGGCCGGACTTGAGTCCTGGAGATGGGAAGTACAGTGCCTGCACTCTGAAGGAGGGGTGTTAATGTTGCAGTTTAAAAACTGTAGTGTAAAGCACCCTTCTGGCAAGACAGTGATGGAGTGAATGATGGTGAAAGTTTTTCTTTTTCGGGCCACCCTGCCTTGGTGGGAATCGGCCGGTGTGATAATAAAAAAAAAAAAAAAATATATATATATATATATATATATATATATACATGTATATATCAATATTATTTGACATTTTATTTCAGTGGTAGATTTCTTCAACCGAATCAACTTAATTTATGGAACAGTTTGTGAGTACTGCACAGAAAGCTCTTGCCCCACTATGTCTGGGGGACAGAAGTTTGAATACTTGTGGGCAGATGGTGCCAAATACAAGAAGCCAACTGCGCTACCTGCAACACAGTACATCTCGCTTCTCATGGACTGGATTGAGACACAGATCAATGATGAACATGTGTTTCCTGTCACTGTTGGTAAGAATATATTGTGCTTAAGATTTAATTAAATTAGCATTCTCTTTGGTACAACATATATGTGATTATTTTTTGAGTCATTATAGTAAATGCTAGCCTTGTTTACACAAAAGATTTCCCTCATTTTATGCATCTTTGTTTTGTGTAAATTCACTTTTTTTTAATAATAAATAAAATGTCTACATTTTATTTATATGAGAGGAGAAACTTTGTTATTAGGCATAAGGGAAAGACAACTTTTCTCTGTACTTGACTGAAGAAGCCTACTGTGTAGGCGAAACGTTTCGAAATAAAGATACCTAACTGTTGCATATGTGTCTTACCTAACAACCTGTTGGGATTTTATACCATTTTAGTATTCACTCTGTCAGACACTGCAACACAATGGTACCTTGGAACAGAACAGAAAACAACTTGGACAACTTCTACTAGTGAGAATGGCTGGATTTGAGAGGGACGTGACCTCCCAACAGCTACATTCTTACCACTACCTGTGGCCTACATCTCACCTCCTGGTGGTATATAAGGCTCCATCCTGTCACTTCAACTCCATATTGTTTTGGACTATGGAACAATACTCTTCTCCAGACTGAGGGACTGACCACTTCAAAACTTCAAGGGTGATGGACTGATTACATCGTCTTCACGTCTACTATCAACTTTTCTGTACTCGACTGAAGAAGCCTACTGTGTAGGTGAAACGTTTCGAAATAAAGATACCTAACTGTTGCATATGTGTCTTACCTAACAACATAAAGGAAAGACAGGAACATTTGTCATATTTTGATCATAGTCATCAGCGCTAGTTCCAGTGCTGAAAGGCAGTGCAAACGGCCTAACGTGAACTCTGCCTGATCTCGTACATATATGATAAGGCATGTGCCGCTATCTTAGAATCAATATTTTTTTTTACTTACACAATTGATTTACAGGGTTAGGTTATGAGTACCTACCTTTAATTACAGGCTCAGAGCTGTTATGTACCTCAGTTCATTTGAAAGCCTTTATATTGTTGTGAGGCATACAAATAGGGAATAGGATGAAGTTGAAGCCATCTGTAGGCCAGCAATTTCATTTAGTCGGTTGACTTTATTTCATTGATGCCATTATGTTGTGCACACATGTTCCAGACTCGGGTCATCCTAGGAATGAATGATCTCAGATGAAGTGATGCTCTTGAGAAGGGTACAACCAGAGTGTAGTTGCTGTTTGCTGCCTTCCTTATTGTGCAAAAGCTCTCTTCTCACTGATCATGAACAGGAGCCAGGAACATTGACCCTGCACATAGCAGTTAGGCCACCCACATCTGTCTGTTGTCAAAAGCTCTACTGAAATGACAGAGCTGTCCAGGCTAGGTTCAGATGAGAGACGAGTCATCTTGCTCTGTTCTCTAGTCTGTCAAGAAGCCGTAGGTGAAATGAGAGACAGGCAATCCAAGGAAGTGCAGCATACTTAAAGGTGTGAGCGCACTTGTGCCTCATACAGTGTCTTGCAGCCTCTACTGTTGAGCAGATGCAAGATACATCTGAGTGCTGTAAGCTTCCTAACCACTTTGTGAGATTTACTATGTGGTTTTCACAGTCAGTTTGGGATCAAATTTCACCCCAAAGATATCAGCCTCATCTCCAGGTTTCAACACTTTATTTCTTTCAACACACCGGCCGTATCCCACCAAGGCAGGGTGGCCCAAAAGGAAAAACGAAAGTTTCTCCTTTTACATTTAGTAATATATACAGGAAAAGGGGTTACTAGCCCCTTGCTCCTGGCATTTTAGTCGCCTTTTACAACACGCATGGCTTACAGAGGAAGAATTCTGTTCCACTTCCCCATGGATGTAAGAGGAGATAAACAAGAACAAGAACTAGTAAGAAAATAGAAGAAAACCCAGAGGGGTGTGTATATATATGCTTGTACATGTATGTGTAGTATGACCTAAGTGTAAGTAGAAGTAGCAAGACGTACCTGAAACCTTGCATGTTTACGAGACAGAAAAATGGACACCAGCAATCCTACCATCATGTAAAACAATTACAGGCTTTTGTTTTACACTCGCTTGGCAGGATGGTAGTACCTCCCTGGGCGGTTGCTGTCTACCAACCTACTACCTAGGAGGTTTCAACACATTCCCATTAATTCTTATCACTGCTCCAGCATTATCATCATGTTACTTAGAGACCATCATTTGTGTTTTATCAGAAGCAAATGTAACCTACCATTGTTTTTCCCAGGCTGATATAGCTGTAAGCTAGTGGTTGATGTAATTGAGTGCAGCTGGCATTTCCTTCCTTGGATAAGTAAATGTCAGAATGCAGTCATCTGAATGTGCTTGAGATTCTGGGATGAGTTGAAGGTGGTCATTAAAGTAAGCATTCCTAAGTACACTTTTCTGTGGGACACTGGCACCAAATGTATGTCTTGTTGACTCTTTCCCATTGAGAATTACTTAGAGATCTGCTCTGTCGAGAGACTGCTCTGTCTAGTGCTGCTGCACAGCTGATCTTGGATTCATCCAGTGACTGATGGCACATAATGGAGAGACATAACAGCAGAGTGACCATTTACTCCATTCATGCTCACCCTTTCCCTGCATCACTGAATGACATTTTGATTTGGCATTTTCAGTGAATGTGATGGTTATAAAAATTTTTTTTTTATTTATTATCACACTGGCCGATTCCCACCAAGGCAGGGTGGCCCGAAAAAGAAAAACTTTCACCATCATTCACTCCATCACTGTCTTGCCAGAAGGGTGCTTTACACTACAGTTTTTAAACTGCAACATTAACACCCCTCCTTCAGAGTGCAGGCACTGTACTTCCCATCTCCAGGACTCAAGTCCGGCCTGCCGGTTTCCCTGAATCCCTTCATAAATGTTACTTTGCTCACACTCCAACAGCACGTCAAGTATTAAAAACCATTTGTCTCCATTCACTCCTATCAAACACGCTCGTGCATGCCTCCTGGAAGTCCAAGCCCCTCGCACACAAAACCTCCTTTACCCCCTCCCTCCAACCTTTCCTAGGCCGACCCCTACCCCGCCTTCCTTCCACTACAGACTGATACACTCTTGAAGTCATTCTGTTTCGCTCCATTCTCTCTACATGTCCAAACCACCTCAACAACCCTTCCTCAGCCCTCTGGACAACAGTTTTGGTAATCCCGCACCTCCTCCTAACTTCCAAACTACGAATTCTCTGCATTATATTCACACCACACATTGCCCTCAGACATGACATCTCCACTGCCTCCAGCCTTCTCCTCGCTGCAACATTCATCACCCACGCTTCACACCCATATAAGAGCGTTGGTAAAACTATACTCTCATACATTCCCCTCTGTGCCTCCAAGGACAAAGTTCTTTGTCTCCACAGACTCCTAAGTGCACCACTCACTCTTTTTCCCTCATCAATTCTATGATTCACCTCATCTTTCATAGACCCATCCGCTGACACGTCCACTCCCAAATATCTGAATACGTTCACCTCCTCCATACTCTCTCCCTCCAATCTGATATTCAATCTTTCATCACCTAATCTTTTTGTTATCCTCATAACCTTACTCTTTCCTGTATTCACCTTTAATTTTCTTCTTTTGCACACCCTACCAAATTCATCCACCAATCTCTGCAACTTCTCTTCAGAATCTCCCAAGAGCACAGTGTCATCAGCAAAGAGCAGCTGTGACAACTCCCACTTTGTGTGTGATTCTTTATCTTTTAACTCCACGCCTCTTGCCAAGACCCTCGCATTTACTTCTCTTACAACCCCATCTATAAATATATTAAACAACCACGGTGACATCACACATCCTTGTCTAAGGCCTACTTTTACTGGGAAAAAATTTCCCTCTTTCCTACATACTCTAACTTGAGCCTCACTATCCTCGTAAAAACTCTTCACTGCTTTCAGTAACCTACCTCCTACACCATACACTTGCAACATCTGCCACATTGCCCCCCTATCCACCCTGTCATACGCCTTTTCCAAATCCATAAATGCCACAAAGACCTCTTTAGCCTTATCTAAATACTGTTCACTTATATGTTTCACTGTAAACACCTGGTCCACACACCCCCTACCTTTCCTAAAGCCTCCTTGTTCATCTGCTATCCTATTTTCCATCTTACTCTTAATTCTTTCAATTATAACTCTACCATACACTTTACCAGGTACACTCAACAGACTTATCCCCCTATAATTTTTGCACTCTCTTTTATCCCCTTTGCCTTTATACAAAGGAACTATGCATGCTCTCTGCCAATCCCTAGGTACCTTACCCTCTTCCATACATTTATTAAATGCACCAACCACTCCAAAACTATATCCCCACCTGCTTTTAACATTTCTATCTTTATCCCATCAATCCCGGCCTGATAATATTACATGTTATTTATCTCTATATTGCTTTCATGTTAAATATCATTTTCCTATTATTTAGTCATTTTTATTTCTATTCTATCTTTCTACCTTTTCCTATATTTTTTACTGTCTGACTTCTTTGTGCTTACTGAGACGATTCTCATTCTTTCTGCATATTATTTGTTTCTCATTGCAATTAAATGGTAACTGTTTCTCTTATGTAATTGCCAAAGATTTAGTAAATGTTTTGGATATTCTTTGAAAAATCTTCACTGCTTGAAGGGTTTCTCAATGTTGGGTCACCTTACAGTGGTGGCAAAGTTTGAGCAGCCTAAGTGCCTGACTAGAACTCAGCAACCCATTTTTTGGCCTAGCTAGGAAGATTTCCTTGTGCTAAAATTTGTTTTTAACTTATAGTCTATGCATTGAAACAAATTATGCTGTGGTTTAGATTGCAACTAATGGACTTAGAATTTTTTTATTATATTGTGAATAAAGAATTATAGTAAATTAGTCATTGCTAGAAATTGACATTAACAAAATGTTCATAACAGAAATTTGGTAATGATGACAGGGGATTATTAATATCAGCAGCTTTTTGTAGCCAGGCAACTTGAAGGCATCTGCAATGGTTGGAGAAGATATTATGTGCAACCACCCTCTAAAGCAAGTGAAAGTTCCTACAAGGAACAAGACAGTACATATACAGTGGCACCCTGGTTTTCATCCTTAACCCTTTGACTGTCGCAGGCCCATTTCTGAAACTGTCATTCTATGTCGCAAAACATTTGAAAAAAAAAAAAAAATTTCTTACCAAAATGTTAGGATTATTTTACTGAGTGTTTTAAGCCAAAAAAATTTATTTGCCATCAGTACTTACTGAGATATAGAGGCGCAAAGTTGGTAGAAAATGAGCCACGTATGGCAACAGCGGCGAATGCCGCTCACCCAGTATTCTTTTATTTACTCCAATTCGAAGGTTTCTTGTATTTTCCAATATTTTTCTTCTCTGAGTAACTTATGTGGCCTGTGAGACCAAAGTAAGGTCCATTGTTCAAATATACACTCATTGTTTACAACACAATAACTGCACAAACATTATCACTATTAGATTGTTTATAAAACTTGTTTACACAAACAAACAATACAAAACATTGTTTATTACTATTGTTCTATAATATATATACATATGTACAGTCACTGAACACTTTCTTAGAACTGCTGCAGCTTGTGGAACTCTTTGAAACATGGGTATATGCAGAGTGGTACTTGACACTCCTCACACATAAAACGAGTGTCTCTGCATTTTGTGGGCATTTTGTGGTATGTCCACATACAAAACACCTCTTCTGAGCACTTTTCTTGAAAGCAGTGGGAGGCATTTGTATGGGGTAGTGATCACCAGACCTCAAACAAGATAGCATGTGTTAGTAATTTCGTGGGCACTGGTCTATTGCAGGTGTTGCTCCTTGTACTTGAATATTATTTGTCTGATGACTGACAAACAAAATTCACCATATTTTGGTTCGTTGTTGGTCTTCAACTTGTATATGTTATAAGCATTCAGCATGGAAATATCAAGAAGATGGAAAAAAAGTTTTATGTACCACTTATAACTCTTGAGTACACAATCAGCAGACCCAATCTGCACGTCACATTTGTCCACTAAGCTCATATTGAGGTTGTAGTCCATGACAGCTACAGGTTTTAGAATGGGTTTATTGGTTTCTCTATTCTGCCTGCCACTGTCTGCCATTTCATTTCAGTGAACTGATGTCAACAATGTGACATCACATTTGTCATGCCACTGAAATGCCATGATGTCATTGGCAGCAAAGGCCTGCACCTCACCTCTGCGAGTGCCAGCATCGAACCTTGCATAAGCTTACAATTACCACACACTGTGCCACACGTCTGCCATGTTCACTCACAAGAAATCACTGAGTATGGGGCTTGTGTACCAGTTATCAGTATATAATATATGCCCCTTACCAAGATATGGTTCCATCATTGTTCTAACCACATCACCAGAGATACCCAATAACTTCCTGGTATCTGTCAATGTAGTACTGCCAGTGTACACAATTATATCCAAAACCAGACCACTTTTGCAATCACACAGTACAAATAACTTTATACCAAAGCGTTTCCTCTTGCTTGGTATGTACTGCTTGAATGAGAGTCTTCCTTTGAACAAAATCAAAGACTCATCAGTAGCAAGCTTCCTGAAGGGATTAAAATTTATACAGCACTTTTGTTTCAGGTACATAAACACATTTCTGATCTTATATAACCTGTCACTTCTGTCAGGCTTTGTTTTATCTGAAAAGTGTAACATACGTAACAGTATCAAAAAACGATTCACCCCTATAATATCACTAAAACCTGGGGTTGAAATCAAGCATTCTGTCAACCAGTATGTGGTGACAGTGTGTTTATACACGTGGCATAAGCATTATTGTGGCAAAGAACAGGTACATCTCTGCCACAGTTGTGTCCTACTGGTGTAACCGTGACCTTGGTGAAAGAATTGTATTTACCATGGTGTACTCATAGTATGTGTTGCTTTCCCTGACAATAATTTCCATCAGGGGTTCATTGAAGAATAACTGAAAGCATTCCAATTCAGTGGCATTGTTCCCAAGTGTACACAATGGCTATATTCCATTTTGTGTTTCATCAGTGTCATGGGGATTGGGAACAAAATTGTCACCTTGCTGCCAATCCCAGATGCGGTCTGCTGGTGGGTTCTGGATATTGAAAAGTGGTTGTGGATGTTGTGGGAGTGTAGGGTTGGGTGGGGCTGGTTGTGCTTGTTCAGAGTCAGCAGCGTCGGTAGTAGCGTGGCCCGCTGCTGGTGCCACATGACTCATGCCACCGCCAACATTACCACCACCATCACCTTCTTCCCCACGCACATTACACATCCCCATTGTAACAATATCGTCATCTTCACTGTCAGGTCATGGTGTAGGGCCACGGGATGTACTCCCAGATTTACTCCTTTGCCTTGGAAGGGCATAAGGTACACTACCAGAACACATGCTGCGTCGTACATATTGCCGTTTCACTGGCGAATATTCCCCCCTCACTGTCGCAACTCGAGCTGCTTTCAATAACTTTGAAATCACTATCATTATTACTTTCACTGCTCAGATCTGAGTCCTGTAAACGGGGAAATAGTTTCCTTTTTCGTCCTGGTACAGGTGAACATGAATGAGATGTGCCAGCACCAGAGGTGGATGGTTGTGGGTCATCTGGGTTTTCATCACTAATTACGTTATCCTGGGCACTGCTTTTGGTCACACCCTCTCTAAAACCATGAAATTCACTTTCACTGGCACTTCCATCAGGCATGGTGAAAATGGACTACCAAGATGGCATTCCCACAATGCACCACTGAGTCCCAGATTTTTTTCACAGGGTGCACACCCACCACGCAGACCCATTCTCTCTCATGTAGGCCCACCAGCTTTCTCCTGCTTGATTTGAAACCACTAGAATTTACACGTATTAATATGTCGGAAACATTGGCTCGTAAGATGTATTTATATGACCGAAACAGTCAAAGGGTTTATCCGTTCCAGAAGGTCGGTCGAAATCCGAAATGGACGAAAACTGAAATAATATTTCCCATAAGAAATAATGTAAATCCAGTTAATCTGTTCCAGACACCCAAAAATACTAACAAAAAATACATTTTATGGAGAGTAACTATAATTTTACATGTAGAAAACAATGAGAAATAAATATAAAGCACTAATTTTAATGGATAAATGAACATTTAAATCATTATTACATACCTTTATTGAAGACTCTTGTTTGTGATCTCTGTTTCATTAGCATATTTACTCCTTTAGCAACATCAGCTTCCTTGATTTTTACTTTCTTTGCCAGGATGGAACCGATTGTTGATTTGGACTTCCCACACATCCTGGCCACACATACGCCACTTCCGTATTTTGATACAAGCTCTTTCTTGAATTCCATTGTGTTTCTCGCCTTCTTTACCAAAGGGCTGGCACTCTGTACTTTCTTTGGCCCCATGGTGGCTTATTTCACAGTCGCATTCAATAAACAAGCACAAAAAACAATGGATGAATGCACAGAGTATTGTTCACTCGATAAGTAATGGAGGCAGACTGAGTCAGGCAGTGGCGTCCCAGGCAGGCAGATGCGTCTGATACAGATGATTTCCGAGTCGATGTATGAAACCCGGAGTAAAAATTTGCTGACAAAAGTGGTCGAAATCTGAATTGTATGATATTCGGACAAGACGAAAACCAGAGTTTTACTGTACTATAGATAGATTATTTTACATCTCATGGTACAATTCATTATTCACTGCCTTCATGAAAGCAATTTGTTAGGTAAGGCCTTTGACTCCAATATATACTCTCTTCTCTTAAAAAAATTTGTTTCACATAATCCTCAGTCAGCCATTTAACATGTAAATAACACCTTATTTCAAACTTCATACAGGTGTTATATAAAATCATGTAATTTCATTTCAGATGTTCCATTTCCTAAGTCATTTATTCCACTTTGCAAAAAAATCCTCACCCGGCTCTTCAGAGTGTTTGTCCATGTGTACATCCATCACTTTGACCGCATTGTGGCCATTGGAGCAGTAAGTATGTTTACATTTTGCAGTTTTATACCTGTTATGTAATTTCACCAAATGTAGGTGAGCATAAAAGTTAATATTAGACATTAATAAAAGTCTTTAAAATTAGTTGCTTTTCATACTGTAATTATTATTAGTATTTGGTTTTAATCTTAAAACTAAAATCATGGCTATTAATTAGTAACTTTTCTTACAGGAAGCACATGTAAATACCTGCTACAAGCATTTTTATTACTTTATAATGGAGTTTGATCTAGTGCCACAAAAAGAACTGGAACCTCTAAAGGATATGACTACCAAGATTTGCTATGACAACCCAGAGACTCCCATAAATTTTGATTATAAGAAGTAGTGAGCCTTTGTGAGAGAATCTTGCCAAAATTTTCAGCTAGAGATTGTAGAATTTTGAATATTTCTCTCAGAAGAGGTCAGTTGGAATCTGAATGTATGAATCACTGTTATAACTATGGAACTGAATCTGAAATTCTGTTAGCATTATGCACTAGTAGTACTTTCTGTAAGTCCCAGCTAGAATTATTGGCATGTTTAATTTTATTTTTGAGTACGAAGTTAAATTTTATTTAAACATTGTTTAAAAAATATGTCCTTATTGATGAGTAAAAAGTTAATCTAGTAAAGAGTATTTCCCCCTAAGCAAGTCATGTAAAGTATTACTAACTTTTTATATACTGTAAAACTAATTTTATATAGAGTATATAGGAAATTACAACCACTAACCTGATTTTATTGTAAGATGTTCTAGGTCAGTTGTCATATTCCTCATACTGTATCAGTGAAAATGAGTCATATCACTAAAGTAAGGTTCAAGATGTGTCCATCATAGCACACAAGAACACACAGACACAGGGCAAAGGTGTCAGCAAATAGATAATAGTAAATTAGCTGTCATACAGTTGAATTTTTAGTACAAAACAGGGCTCATCATTTGACAATATTAAACATGACCCATGTGGTTGAGAACTGAATGATATTATATAATTGCAATAGGAAACATTTTCTAAATCAGTGAAAATTTGAATGAGAGAGAAAAAGGCCACTTCATGATTTTTTGTTTTTTGTTATAGAGAGATTTTTCTCGAGGGTACCTCATCATCAAAGATGAGACTTGAAAAGAAACCAGTTACATAAAATATATACGAATAAAACCTTGACTACACATGGTAAAATTTAAGAGTATTCTTGTATGTGGTATAAGGCAACAGATTTTTACAGTATTTTCTATTTTTGTATCTGGTTGTCATTGATTTCATCATAAAAGGAAAGAAAAATTATGAAAATTTGGTTAAAAGGCATTTTACTAAAAGATTACGAGAAGCTAGCCATATTTATATACAGTGGACCCTCGACATTCGATACTAATCCGTTTCTGAGAGCTATTGAATATCGAAAATATCGAAAGTCGAATTAATTTTCCCCATAAGAAATAATGGAAATCAAATTAATCCGTGCAAGACACCCAAAAGTATGAAAATTTTTTTTTTACCACATGAAACATTAAGTTTAATGCAATAGAATAATTACAATAACAACAAAAACAATAGACTAATAACAATAGAATAATTGACACTTACCTTTAATGAAGATCTGGTGATGATTGATGGGATGGGAGGAGGGGAGAGTGTCAAAGTTGTTACTGTTTAGAAGGGGAATCCTCTTCCATTAGGACTTGATGTAGCAAGTCCTTTTCTGGGGTTACTTCCCTTCTTCTTTTAATGCCACTAGGACCAGCTTGAGAATCACTGGACCTCTGTTGCCGTTCCTTTAAGATTTGTCTAAAATGGGCCATAACATTGTCATTGTAATCACCAGCACGGCTTGCAATAGCTGTGTTAGGGTGATTTTCAAAATCTTTCTTAATTTCCATACTAATTCTCACTCTTTTTACCACAGGGTTGGCACTAGAAGCTTTCTTGGGGCCCATGGTGACTTATTTTGCAGAAACAAGCACCAAAAACAGTGATAATATGGATAATATGGAATGTACCAAATGTTTCCTTAGATGCGTGCTCACTGGCTAGCTTGTAAACACTGGCACACACGGGGCAGTTCAGGCCACACGTGGACACGTCTCGTACGAATCGTATCGAATGCCGGGTTTTCCATCGAATGTTGAAGCGAAATTTTTGCTTTAAAATGCATCGAATGTCGATGCCATCGAATGTCGGGGGTCCACTGTATATTGTAGATATACATTTATATATAAAGCATGTGTTTGGCAAGCACCACCCTTTTTTTATACAGTATGTATTTTATATTTTATTTATATTTCTTTTAAATTTGAGTTTATATAGAGAAATATGATACCTTAGATCAGATTTTATATATTTACGTACATATACATACATAGACAGCAACCACCCAGGGAAGTACTACCGTCCTGCCAGATGACTGTGAAACAAAAACCTGTAATTGTTTTGCATGATGGTAGGATTGCTGGTTTCTTTTTCTGTCTCATAAACACGCTAAGATAACAGGGATATCTTGCTACTCCTACTAACACTTTGGTCACACTTCACAGACACGCACATGCATATATATATATACATACATCTAGGTTTTTCTCCTTTTTCTAAATAGCTCTTGTTCTTTTTTATTTCTTCTATTGTCCATGGGGAAGTGGAAAAGAATCTTTCCTCCGTAAGCCATGCGTGTCGTATGAGGCGACTAAAATGCCGGGAGCAATGGGCTAGTAACCCCTTCTCCTGTATACAATTACTAAAAAAGAGAAGAAGAAAAACTTTATAAAACTGGGTTGCTTAAATGTGCGTGGATGTAGTGCGGATGACAAGAAACAGATGATTGCTGATGTTATGAATGAAAAGAAGTTGGATGTCCTGGCCCTAAGCGAAACAAAGCTGAAGGGGGTAGGAGAGTTTCAGTGGGGGGAAATAAATGGGATTAAATCTGGAGTATCTGAGAGAGTTAGAGCAAAGGAAGGGGTAGCAGTAATGTTAAATGATCAGTTATGGAAGGAGAAAAGAGAATATGAATGTGTAAATTCAAGAATTATGTGGATTAAAGTAAAGGTTGGATGCGAGAAGTGGGTCATAATAAGCGTGTATGCACCTGGAGAAGAGAGGAATGCAGAGGAGAGAGAGAGATTTTGGGAGATGTTAAGTGAATGTATAGGAGCCTTTGAACCAAGTGAGAGAGTAATTGTGGTAGGGGACTTGAATGCTAAAGTAGGAGAAACTTTTAGAGAGGGTGTGGTAGGTAAGTTTGGGGTGCCAGGTGTAAATGATAATGGGAGCCCTTTGATTGAACTTTGTATAGAAAGGGGTTTAGTTATAGGTAATACATATTTTAAGAAAAAGAGGATAAATAAGTATACACGATATGATGTAGGGCGAAATGACAGTAGTTTGTTGGATTATGTATTGGTAGATAAAAGACTGTTGAGTAGACTTCAGGATGTACATGTTTATAGAGGGGCCACAGATATATCAGATCACTTTCTAGTTGTAGCTACACTGAGAGTAAAAGGTAGATGGGATACAAGGAGAATAGAAGCATCAGGGAAGAGAGAGGTGAAGGTTTATAAACTAAAAGAGGAGGCAGTTAGGGTAAGATATAAACAGCTATTGGAGGATAGATGGGCTAATGAGAGCATAGGCAATGGGGTCGAAGAGGTATGGGGTAGGTTTAAAAATGTAGTGTTAGAGTGTTCAGCAGAAGTTTGTGGTTACAGGAAAGTGGGTGCAGGAGGGAAGAGGAGCGATTGGTGGAATGATGATGTAAAGAGAGTAGTAAGGGAGAAAAAGTTAGCATATGAGAAGTTTTTACAAAGTAGAAGTGATGCAAGGAGGGAAGAGTATATGGAGAAAAAGAGAGAGGTTAAGAGAGTGGTGAAGCAATGTAAAAAGAGAGCAAATGAGAGAGTGGGTGAGATGTTATCAACAAATTTTGTTGAAAATAAGAAAAAGTTTTGGAGTGAGATTAACAAGTTAAGAAAGCCTAGAGAACAAATGGATTTGTCAGTTAAAAATAGGAGAGGAGAGTTATTAAATGGAGAGTTAGAGGTATTGGGAAGATGGAAGGAATATTTTGAGGAATTGTTAAATGTTGATGAAGATAGGGAAGCTGTGATTTCGTGTATAGGGCAAGGAGGAATAACATCTTGTAGGAGTGAGGAAGAGCCAGTTGTGAGTGTGGGGGAAGTTCGTGAGGCAGTAGGTAAAATGAAAGGGGGTAAGGCAGCCGGGATTGATGGGATAAAGATAGAAATGTTAAAAGCAGGTGGGGATATAGTTTTGGAGTGGTTGGTGCAATTGTTTAATAAATGTATGGAAGAGGGTAAGGTACCTAGGGATTGGCAGAGAGCATGCATAGTTCCTTTGTATAAAGGCAAAGGGGATAAAAGAGAGTGCAAAAATTATAGGGGGATAAGTCTGTTGAGTGTACCTGGTAAAGTGTATGGTAGAGTTATAATTGAAAGAATTAAGAGTAAGACGGAGAATAGGATAGCAGATGAACAAGGAGGCTTTAGGAAAGGTAGGGGGTGTGTGGACCAGGTGTTTACAGTGAAACATATAAGTGAACAGTATTTAGATAAGGCTAAAGAGGTCTTTGTGGCATTTATGGATTTGGAAAAGGCGTATGACAGGGTGGATAGGGGGGCAATGTGGCAGATGTTGCAAGTGTATGGTGTAGGAGGTAGGTTACTGAAAGCAGTGAAGAGTTTTTACGAGGATAGTGAGGCTCAAGTTAGAGTATGTAGGAAAGAGGGAAATTTTTTCCCAGTAAAAGTAGGCCTTAGACAAGGATGTGTGATGTCACCGTGGTTGTTTAATATATTTATAGATGGGGTTGTAAGAGAAGTAAATGCGAGGGTCTTGGCAAGAGGCGTGGAGTTAAAAGATAAAGAATCACACACAAAGTGGGAGTTGTCACAGCTGCTCTTTGCTGATGACACTGTGCTCTTGGGAGATTCTGAAGAGAAGTTGCAGAGATTGGTGGATGAATTTGGTAGGGTGTGCAAAAGAAGAAAATTAAAGGTGAATACAGGAAAGAGTAAGGTTATGAGGATAACAAAAAGATTAGGTGATGAAAGATTGAATATCAGATTGGAGGGAGAGAGTATGGAGGAGGTGAACGTATTCAGATATTTGGGAGTGGACGTGTCAGCGGATGGGTCTATGAAAGATGAGGTGAATCATAGAATTGATGAGGGAAAAAGAGTGAGTGGTGCACTTAGGAGTCTGTGGAGACAAAGAACTTTGTCCTTGGAGGCAAAGAGGGGAATGTAGGAGAGTATCGTTTTACCAACGCTCTTATATGGGTGTGAAGCGTGGGTGATGAATGTTGCAGCGAGGAGAAGGCTGGAGGCAGTGGAGATGTCATGTCTGAGGGCAATGTGTGGTGTGAATATAATGCAGAGAATTCGTAGTTTGGAAGTTAGGAGGAGGTGCGGGATTACCAAAACTGTTGTCCAGAGGGCTGAGGAAGGGTTGTTGAGGTGGTTCGGACATGTAGAGAGAATGGAGCGAAACAGAATGACTTCAAGAGTGTATCAGTCTGTAGTGGAAGGAAGGCGGGGTAGGGGTCGGCCTAGGAAGGGTTGGAGGGAGGGGGTAAAGGAGGTTTTGTGTGCGAGGGGCTTGGACTTCCAGCAGGCATGCTTGAGCGTGTTTGATAGGAGTGAATGGAGACAAATGGTTTTTAATACTTGACGTGCTGTTGGAGTGTGAGCAAAGTAACATTTATGAAGGGATTCAGGGAAACCGGCAGGCCGGACTTGAGTCCTGGAGATGGGAAGTACAGTGCCTGCACTCTGAAGGAGGGGTGTTAATGTTGCAGTTTAAAAACTGTAGTGTAAAGCACCCTTCTGGCAAGACAGTGATGGAGTGAATGATGGTGAAAGTTTTTCTTTTTCGGGCCACCCTGCCTTGGTGGGAATCGGCCGGTGTGATAATAAAAAAAAAAAAAAAAAAAAAAAACATACATACATACATACATACATACATACATACATACATACATACATACATACATACATACATATACACATGCATACTGTTAATATGAAAAGGGGACAGATTAGAAATTTTCAGTGCAAGTACAGTAATGTGTAAATACAAGTTTTACATTCGTGAAGTTTTAATAATGTTCAAAGTATGGTATGCCCCATATACCAGAAACACTATTGACTACGTAGCTATGAAGAAAAGTTGTAAATTTAAGTAAGAAAATGCTTTTTTTTTTTTTTTTTTTTCTCTCATTTTTTTTTTCTATTTTATTTTTGAGGAGGCCACCTGGATATTTCTCCCTGCTACCTCAGTATAGTTACAAGCCTGTCCTTAATTGAGTAGGGCCTACACACAGTAAAGAAGCTTTGAATTTTAAATAAAATATTGAATCGTGATTCTTATCTACAATTCAATGCAGTGTACTGCCCTGTGATTAACATCTTTGACCTGTCGTATCAGATTCCGTTATTGATGCTAGGCGACATGGTGGAATAGTTTGCAACCCACCTGGAGGCCAGGCTTCCTTGTGACCAGGAAGTCCACATAGCCATTGCTGCCTGGCTGATCTGGCACTTGGACGAGGTAGTGGTCTTTTTTTTTTTTTTTTTTTTTTTTTTTTAAGCATAAAGTTTGCTTTGAAGTGTTGGCCAAGACCTGACATTGTTATTATCAGTCATAAGCCTAAAGCTTAGCTTCTGTTGTTGTTAATGTATTATTTTATTATTATTATTATTATTATTATTATTATTATTATTATTATCATCATCATCATCATCATAACTACCTGTTTCCACAAAAATATCCTACCTCATGTTTGTGGAGCAGCACAGCATTAATATTTATCATGAATTTTTATTTAAATGATTTTACAGTGACTTAGACATTCAGCAAATATATTGTCTAGAATACTATAGGAAACATGGCTCAGTAATTAAAAGAATGCTGCTGCCTCAAATGCTATGGAGAATTTATTTTATCTCAAGAGTTACCTCCTAATTGTGTATAAAAATATATTTGAAAAGTTATCCTCCTAATAATTAAGTGTCAGTTGATAGTAAAGAATTTGTTAACTGAGGGGTAGCAATCTCAACATATAAGAAAATGAAGGGTTTAGATATGTAGCAAACTCCCATTTGATATGAAATGTATTACTGCTGTGGAGGGTAAACATGTATTCCTTGGGTAAAATATTGTTTCGGTTGAATACCAGATTATTGTAATTTATATTCTTAGGAATGTACATTATCCATCACTGTCTTGATGCTTTACTAATACTGGATGATAACTAGCTATGTTGCCTCTTTTTTTTTTTTCATTTTATATAATTTTATTGGACCTCAGGAATAATGGGTTTTAAATGCTACCACAGCACATTTTTACATGATGGGATGTACTGTATATACAGTAGTTAGTACAATAGATATTCACTCGGCATAGATATTGTATGTAGGTTTCCAAGATGCTTTAAATCTTATGAGTGACTAAAGAATGTACAGTAGTTCCCCCGTATCCATGGGGATATGTTCCAAGACCTGCCATGGATACTGAAACTGCGTATAGTAGCGAACTCTATATACAAGTCGTTTTTCATTTACATACATGTATGAGTGAGGTGAAAGTGTTAAATGATGATGAAAGTATTTTCTTTTTTGGGGATTTTCTTTTGGGTCACCCTGCCTCAGTGGGAGACGGCCGACTTGTTAAAAAAAAAAAAATACCGACAATAAAGTTTAACTGATACATAAAGCACAGTAAGACATTCTTCTTCTTTCAACAAACTGGCTGTATCTCACCAAGGCAGGGTGGCCTAAAAAGAAAAAAACAAAAGTTTCTCTTTTTAACTTTAGTAATGTATGCAGGAGAAAGGGTTACTAGCCCCTTGCTCCCGGCATGTTAGTTGCCTCTTATCACATGCATGGCTTACGAAGGAAAATTTTGTTCCACTTCCCCCTCTTCAAGGGGGGCTCCTTGGCGTGGTGAAGAGGCTCTTGGTCTGAGGAATTAGACCTGTTGGTCTCCTTCCTCAGACCGAACCTAATTACCCCCAATCCCCCCCTTCCCTCTCCCATCCTCCCCATCCTCCCCTTTTTCCTTTCCTTCTCCTCCTCCCCACCCCTCCCTTTTGCCCTTCCTTTTTGGCCTTTGGGATTTTTTCCCACAGGCACACTAGTTCCTAGGTAGGGGAAAGGGTACCGGGGTCCATTCCATTCTGTTGAGGTTCTTGGCGGTGGCGTAGTTTGCCGTGGAATCTGGATTGCCTTGGGATGTCCCAATCCCTCTCCGGTATCCCGGAGGGTGGCTTTGGGTGTCTTTCGGGCGACGGGTGTATCTCTGGAAGCCACCTTTCGGATTCCGGGGGTGGTGGCCGAAGGAGGTATGCTTTGTGGCGGATATCCGGACGCCCTCTCTTTTGTCCACCGAGGTAGCTCAGCAGATGTGAGGTTGCTATCCCGGATTGCTGGTTTACTGGCATGATGGGTAGGGTATGGCACGGGTTCCATGCTGCACCTGCGCTACTTGCGGTGCTGAGGTCCTCTTGGGCGCGGAGGGAGATTTCTGGCCCTTTCGTTCCATCTAGGAACTATCCCTCCCCGGTTCCCCCCCTTTTTTTTTCTTTTTATTTTTCTTTTCTTTTCTTTTCTTTTTTTTTCTTAAAAACAAAAAGAAAGAAGTAACCTAACCATGGAAGCCCTAGTCCATGAACCTGCTACCCCCGGGTCGCTTCTTGATACCGCACCCCGTTCTGACCCCGCCTCGTCTTTGGACCACTCTTCGGACACTCCTAATGCCTCTGTACCTCTTGCTGGTGCTGTTTCCTCAGCCGCTTCAGGTACTGAGGTCTCGACTGACTCCTTCGATTTATCTGACCTCTGCTCTCCTTTGACTATGATTCCGGCCTCTCCCTCTACGGTGCGGCAATTTTCGAATTGCCGGCCCATTCCATGTCGGACCAACTCTGGTCCCACGCCTAAATGCCAACGACAATTACCTGCTGATGATACTTCTCCACCTTCTCGTTCTTCTCAGAAAAGATCGAAGCGTCTGCAATCAAGATAACCAGATGTTGCACAAGTGTCTTAACTTGCAACTAATCTTCCCAGTGAAGAGACTGGACAAATATATGAGTGGGAGGGGCTAGGTTTGAATGGTGTCATTGGGGACGGGAGTTATTTCTTGGGTAACTTTGGGTAAAGGTCGTTTTGATAAGGACCTGCCTCGCATGGGCCAGTAGGCCTTCTGCACTGTTCCTCCATTCTTATGTTCTTATGTTCTTACGTCCTGCACTCCCTTTCCACGCTCAGTTTCAGACTGCACAATGGACTAAATTCTTCACTTTACGACCGACTTCCTCTAATGCCAATCTTTCCGACCATAGTATTAGCAAGGCACTCCTACGCCATGTTGGTAAAGATATTTCTTTTCATGCTCTTAAGAGCGGTACATGCATCATCACGGTACAGAATGCTACCCAAGCTCATGATCTTTCTCTTCTTTCCCGTATCAATACTGGTCCTGTCACTATTGAAAAACATCATTCCCTCAATTCTTGTAGTGGTACCGTCATTCTGCCCCATACCATAGTTCAACAAAATTTCCAGACATGTGGCAATGACATTCTTGAACCGCTGGAACTCCAAGATCTCCCAATCCTCAAGGTAGACACTTATGTTCTTCCTGCTCGCGGGAGGAGACGATACCCTAGCAATGTGGCTCGTTTAACTTTTGACAGCCATGCACTCCCATCCTCAGTTTATGTAGCAAGACATCAGTTACAAGTTCGAAAGGTGATCCCTACACCGCAGCAGTGTAGAAATTGCTGGCGATTTGGCCATCCAGCGAAATATTGCAGATCTATAGCCGAATGCCCAGTCTGTGGTGCCAATGACCATTCTAATATGTCTTGCAATCGACCTCCCTCTTGCCTTAATTGTCATGAGGCTCACCCTTCGTACTCTCGCCATTGCCAAGTCTACTTAAATGAGCGGGAAATCCGTTACCTCAAAGAGGCAGAAGGTCTCCCTTATGCCATGGCAGTTTCTCATCTCCGCCTCCAAGGGAGACTACCTCGTGTTTCTTATTCCCGTGTTTCAAAACGTCCCCACACTTCTGGAGTCCCATCTTCTGCAGCCTCCTCTGTGGTTACCTCTTCCATAGTCACTCCTGTATATGATTCTTTTGCTGTCCTGGGCTCAGATGTCCCTACTTCAATGCCTCAGTCTGTTCTCGCTTCTTCGTGTTCTCCCTCACAAGCCTCGGTATCGACGAGATCTCGTACGACACCTCCTCCCAATCGTCCCTCTACTTCTCAGAAGTCAAAAAAAGTTCCTTTAACCCCTCCTTCCCTTCTTCCACCTCCTCATTTTACCTTCCCTGTCTCTGTACCTGGTTCTTCCCCTCTCACTGGCTCTGTTACAAGTGTAGAGGTTCACCCTCCTCCTCGTACTGTACCTTCCTCCCCTGTTTCTTCCTCTTCTGCCACCTCCCAGGTTTCTGCCTCTTCTGTCCCCTTCCATGCTTCTTCTCCAGTTCCCTCCACCCTTTGAAGCAATCTCTGAATATATTGCAGAGACCAAACCATCAATGGACACTGATCCACCCTCTGTTCCGTCTCTCTCCTCTCCTCCATCTGCGCAACTCCTTTCTTCGCAGCGCACTGTTCCTTCGCTACTTGAACATTTTCCGCTGTCTCTGCATGTGGACTTTTCTAACCCCTCTAGTCCGTAGGAACCCTTACCTGCGGATTTCAGGTGTCTTTATCATTGCAAATCATGGCCTATTTACAGTGGAATATACGCGGCCTCAGGGGTAATCGGGGTGAGCTTCAGATGTTACTCTTTCAGTTTTACCCTGTTGGTGTTTGCTTACAGGAAACAAAATTACACTCTGCTGTTATCTATCCCATCTCAGGCTTTAACTTATTGTATTCTTCAGATCCTTTTCCTGATGGGACCTTAATGAAACTGCCCTTCTTCTACGCACTGATATTCCGTACCATCAGCTATTTGTTCGTACTTCGCTGCATTACACAGCAGCCCGTATCCACTTGCATAGGTGGTATATGCTCTGTTCTTTATATCTCTCTCCTTCTCGGGCATTATCTATTCCGGATATTGCCTTTCTTGTTTCGTCATTACCGCCACCGCTTCTGTTACTTGGCGATTTTAATGCCCATCATTTCCTCTGAGGAGGGTCTCACTGTGATTCCCGTGGCATTCAGTTAAAAGGCTTTTCTTGCTACCCACCCCCTCCATGTTTTAAATACAGGTACTCACACCCATTTTGATCCTCGGACTCACACTCTCTCTTGCATCGATCTCTCAGTCTGCTCTTCCTCCGCCGCATTAGACATCACCTGGTCTGTTCTCCCGGATTTACATGACAGCGATCATTTCACAATCATTCTTACTTCCCCTTCATATTCACCACCTCTTCGTATCCCACGCTGGCAATTTGATCAGGCAAATTGGAACCTTTACTCACAACTAACTGTTTTTAGTGAGGTTCCTTCTTCGTCCTCCATTGATGAGCTTTTACACCTCTTCTCGTCCTCCGTTTTAACAGCAGCTTCTCATTCTATACCCCAAACTTCGGGCAGGCATTCTCAGAAATGCATGCCTTGGTGGTCTCCTGCTTGTGCTCGTGCAGTACGTTTGAAACGCGCCGCAGGTACCAGTACAATAGAACCACGGAGAGACTTCTTGATTTTAAGCAGAAGCTTGCGATCACTCGCCGTGTCATCCGTGACGCTAAACGCACTTGCTGGCAAGATTATGTCTCCACCATCACCTCTGCTTCCTCTATGCCTCTTCAAGGGGGGCTCCTTGGCGTGGTGAAGAGGCTCTTGGTCTGAGGAATTAGACCTATCGGTCTTCTTCCTCAGACCGAACCTAATTACCCCCCAATCTCCCCTCCCCTATCCCATCCTCCCCTTTTTCCTTTCCTCCTCCCCCTCCCCACCCCTCCCTTTTGCCCTTCCTCTTTTTGTCCTTTGGGATTTCTCCCACAGGCGCGCTAGTTCCTAGGTAGAGGAAAGGATACCGGGGTCCATCCCATTCTGTTGAGGTTCTTAGCGGTGGCGTAGTTTGCCGTGGAATCTGGATCGCCTGGGGATGTCCCGATCCCTGTCCAGTATCCCGGAGTACCTTTGGGTGTCTTTCGGGCGACGAGTGTATCTCTGGAAGCCACCTTTCGGATTCCGGGGGTGGTGGCCGAAGGAGGTATGCTTTGTGGCGGATATCCGGCCGCCCTCTCTTTTGTCCACCGAGGTAGCTCGGCAGATGTGAGGTTGCTATCCCAGATTGTTAGTTTACTAGCATGATGGGTAGGGTATGGCACGGGTTCCATGCTGCATCTGCGCTACTTGCGGTGCTGAGGTCCTCTTGGGCGCGGAGGGAGATTTCTGGCCCTTTCATTCCTCCTAGGACCTATACCTCCCCGGTCCCCTCTTTTTTTTCTTTTTTTATTTTTATTTTCTTTTCTTCTTTCTTTTTTTTTCTTAAAAACAAAAAGAAAGAAGTAACCTAACCATGGCAGCCCTAGTCCATGAACCTGGTACCCCCGGGCCCCTTCTTGATACCGCACCCCGTTCTGACCCCGCCTCGTCTTTGGACCACTCTTCAGACATTCCTCATGCCTCTGTACCTATTGCCGGTGCTGTTTCCTCACCCGCTTCAGGTACTGAGGCCTCGACTGACTCCTTCGATTTATCGGACCTTCGCTCTCCTCTGACTATGCTTCCGGCCTCTCCCTCTACGGTGCGGCAATTTTCAAATCGCCGACCCGTTCCACGTCGGACCAACTCTGGTCCCACGCCTAAACGCCAACGACAATTACCTGCTGATGATACTTCTCCACCTTCTCATTCTTCTCAGAAACGATCGACACGTCCTTCACTACCTTTCCACGCTCAGTTTCAGACTGAACAGTGGACTAAATTCTTCACTTTACGACCAACTTCCTCTACTGCCTATCTTTCTGACCATAGTATTGGCAAGGCACTCCTACGCCATGTTGGTAAAGATATTTCTTTTCATGCTCTTAAGAGCGGTACGCGCATCATTACCGTACAGAATGCTACCCAGGCTCATGAGCTCTCTCGTCTTTCCCATATCGATACTGTTCCTGTCACTCTTGAAAAACATCATTCCCTCAATTCTTGTAGTGGTACCGTCATTCTGCCCCATACCATAGTTCAACAAAATTTCCAGACATGTGGCACTGACATTCTAGAACAGCTAGAACTCCAAGATCTCCCAATCCTCAAGGTAGACACTTACGTTCTTCCTGCCTGTGGGCGGAGACGATACCCTAGCAATGTGGCTCTTTTAACTTTTGACAGCCGAGAACTCCCATCCTCAGTTTATATAGCAGGACATCGGTTACAAGTTCGAAAGGTGATCCCTACACCACAGCAGTGTAGAAATTGCTGGCGATTTGGCCATCCAGCGAAATATTGCAGATCTATCGCCGAATGCCCAGTCTGTGGTGCCGATGACCATTCTAATACGTCTTGCAATCGATCTCCCTCTTGCCTTAACTGTCATGAGGCTCACCCTTCGTACTCTCGCCGTTGTCAGGTCTATTTAAACGAGCGGGAAATCCGTTATCTCAAAGAGACAGAAGGTCTCCCTTATGCCATGGCAGTTTCTCATCTCTGCCTCCAAGGGAGACTCCCACGTGTTTCTTATTCCCGTGTTTCAAAACGTCCCCCCACTTTTGGTATCCCATCTTCTACACCCACCTCTGTGGTTACCTCTCCCATAATCACTCCTGTATCTAATCCTTTTGCTGTCCTCGGCTCAGACGTCCCTACTTCAACGCCTCAGTCTAATCTCGCTTCTTCGAGTTCTCTCTCACAAGCCTCAGTATCGACGAGACCTCGTACGACACCTCCTCCCAATCGTCCCTCTACTTCTCAAAAGTCAAAAAAAGGTCCGGTAACACCTCCTACCCATCTTCCACCTCCTCATTTTACCCTCCCTGTCTCTGTCCCTAGTTCTTCCCCTCTCACTGGCTCAGTTACAAGTGCAGAGGTTCACCCTCCTCCTCGTAATGTACCTTCCTCCCCTGTTCCCTCCCAAGTTTCTTCCTCTTCTGCCACCTCCCAGGTTCCTGCCTCTTCTGTCCCCTGCCACTCTTCTCCAGTTGCCTCCACCCTTTCGCCCCCCCCCTACCTTGGTACAGTCCAATACAGTTCCAATCTTTACTCATCCTCCCCCTACCATTCCCAATATTGTCTCCCATACGACATCTCTGAATTCCGAAACACTTGAAGCAATCTCTGAATATATTGCAGAGACCAAACCATCAATGGACACTGATCCACCTTCCGCTCTTTCTCTCTCCTCTGCTCCATCTGCGCAACTCCTTTCTTCACAGCGCACCGTTCCTTCGCTGCTTGAACATTTTCCACTGCCTCCGCATGTGGACTTTTCTAACCCTTCTAGTCCGTAGGAACCCTTACCTGTGGATTTCAAGTATCTTTATCATTGCCAATCATGGCCTATTTACAGTGGAATATACGAGGCCTCAGGGGTAATCGGGGTGAGCTTCAGATGTTACTCTCCCAGTTTGCCCCTGTTGGTGTTTGCTTACAGGAACCAAAATTACACTCTGCTGTTATTTCTCACATCTCAGGCTATAATTTATTGTATTCTTCAGATCCTTTTCCTGATGGGACCTTTAATGAAAGTGCCCTTCTTCTCCGCACTGATATTCCGTACCATCAGCTATTTGTTCATACTTCGCTGCATTACACAGCAGCCCGTATCCACTTACATAGGTGGTATACGCTCTGTTCTTTATATCTCTCTCCTTCTCGGGCATTATCTATTCCGGATTTTGCCTTCCTTGTTTCGTCATTACTGCCACCGATTCTGTTACTTGGTGATTTTAATGCCCACCATTTCCTCTGGGGGGGTCTCACTGTGATTCCCGTGGAATTCAGTTAGAGGCTTTTCTTGCCACCCACCCCCTCCATGTTTTAAATACAGGTACTCACACCCATTTTGATCCTCGGACTCATACTCTCTCTTGCATCGATCTCTCAGTCTGCTCTTCCTCCGCCGCATTAGACTTCACTTGGTCTGTTCTCCCGGACTTACATGACAGTGATCATTTCCCAATCATTCTTACTTCCCCTTCATATTCGCCACCTCTTCGCACCCCACGCTGGCAATTTAATCGGGCAAATTGGAACCTTTACTCACACCTAACTGTTTTTAAAGAGGTTCCTTCTTCGTCCTCCATCGATGAGCTTTTACACCTCTTCTCGTCCTCCGTTTTCACCGCAGCTTCTCATTCTATACCCCAAACTTCGGGTAGGCATTCTCAGAAATGTGTGCCTTGGTGGTCTCCTGCTTGTGCTCGTGCAGTACGTTTGAAATGCGCTGCATGGGGCAGGTACCGGTACAATAGAACCACAGAGCGACTCCTTGATTTTAAACAGAAGCGTGCGATTGCTCGCCGTGTCATCTGTGACGCTAAACGCACTTGCTGGCGAGATTATGTCTCCACCATCACCTCTGCTTCCTCTATGAGTGCAGTCTGGAAAAAAGTACGAAAACTGAGTGGTAAATATTCTCCTGACCCGGCTCCTGTTCTGCGGGTTGCCGGTGCTGATATAGCAAACCCACTAGATGTTGCCAATGAAATTGGCAATCATCTGGTCTGTATTTCTCAGGGACTCCATCTATGCCCCTCATTTCTTTCCTCAAAGTCTGCCAGAGAGTTAGCACCCTTGGACTTTTCTTCTCTCAGAGAAGAACAGTATAATGTGCCTTTTACACTTCAAGAACTGGAGGCAACACTCTCAGCTTGTCGATCATCGGCAGCTGGGCCCGACGACATTCATATTCGTATGCTACAACATTTACATCAGTCAGCCCTTGCAGTCCTATTACGCCTTTACAATCTTATTTGGTCACAAGGAGTTCTTCCACAGCTGTGGAAATCCGCCATTGTTCTCCCTTTCCGCAAACCAGGCACTACGGGACATGAAACCTCCCACTATCGTCCCATTGCTCTTACCAGTGCAGTTTGCAAAGTAATGGAACGCCTAGTAAATAGACGTTTAGTGTGGTATTTAGAGACACACAACAGTCTCTCCACTCGTCAATATGGCTTTCGTAAGGGACGTTCTACCATAGACCCCTTACTACGCTTGGATACATATGTTCGTAATGCCTTTGCGAATAACCACTCAGTTATTGCCATATTTTTTGACCTTGAGAAGGCATATGACACAACTTGGAGGTATAATATTTTAGCCCAAGCCCACTCCTTAGGCCTTCGAGGCAATCTACCATCCTTCCTTAAGAACTTTTTAACTGACAGACATTTCCGTGTTCGGGTTAATAATGTGCTCTCCCCGGACTTTATCCAAGCTGAAGGTGTCCCCCAGGGATGTGTTCTGAGCACAACACTTTTTCTCCTTGCTATTAATGATTTGGCCTCTAGTCTTCCATCAAATATTTGGTCATCACCCTATGTTGATGACTTCGCTATTGCCTGTGCAGGCGCTGACTGTCACCTCCTTACAGTTTCTCTCCAACATGCAGTCGACCGTGTTTCCAATTGGGCCACCACACGTGGGTTTAAATTTTCCAGCACTAAAACCCACCAAATCACTTTCACTAGACGCTCTGTCATCTCCGATCATCCTTTGTACCTCTATGGCTCCCGTATCCCTGAACGTGAGACAGTCAAGTTTCTGGGCCTCCTCTTTGATCATAGGTTATCCTGGAAACCTCACATTACCTCTCTGAAGGCAACTTGTCACAGCCGGCTGAACCTTCTTAAAACACTTGCTCATCTTTCGTGGGGAGCTGATCGTCGAACCCTCCTTCGCCTACATTCCACCCTTATTTTATCGAAACTTGATTATGGTGACCAGATCTATTCAGCGGCATCTCCTGCTACTCTCTCTAGCCTTAACCCCATTCATCACCAAGGATTACGTTTATGCCTTGGTGCTTTTCGCTCTTCCCCTGTCGAAAGCCTCTATGCAGAAGCGAACGTTCCATCCTTATCCGATCGCCGTGATGCCCATTGCCTGCGCTACTATGTACGCTCTCATGATCTCCGCAATCCTTCCATTTATAGAATGGTCACTGATATTAGTAGACATTCTTTATTTGTTCGCCGCCCCTGTTTACTCCGTCCCTTCTCTCTTCGCCTTCATTCGCTCTTGTCTTCTCTTCAACTACCACCTTTCTATGTACATGTAGCATCTCACTTTTCCCTACCCCCCTGGGAAGTTTCAGCTGTTCGAGTCTGTTCTTTCTCCCTCCCTTGCTCGAAAGCCCAACTGTCTACGGTCGCTGCCCGCTCTCTTTTTCTTGACCACTTTCACTCTCATTCTCATGCCATTGCTGTGTACACAGATGGCTCTAAGTCTTCTGACGGCGTAGGATTCGCAGCAGTGTTTCCGGACAGTGTCGTACAAGGGCATTTACTATCTTCGGCTAGTATTTTTACTGCTGAATTATATGCCATCCTTACAGCACTTATCCGTATTGCATCTATGCCTGTGTCATCATTTGTGGTTGTCTCAGACTCCCTTAGTGCTTTACAGGCTATACAAAAATTTGATACACCTCACCCCTTAGTCCTCCGTATCCAACTTTGGCTACGCCGCATCTTTACCAAGCATAAAGATATTGTTTTTTGTTGGGTCCCTGGTCATGTTGACGTACAGGGCAATGAACAGGCAGACACTGCTGCGCGGTCAGCAGTACATGACCTACCAGTTTCTTATAGAGGTATTCCATTTACGGACTATTTTGCTGTAATATCTTCCCACCTTCACACCCGTTGGCAACAACGTTGGTCTACCATGCTCGGCAACAAACATCAGTCTATTAAACCGAGTATAGGGTACTGGCCGTCTTCTTATCACCAGTGTCGAGGTTGGGAGACTACTCTCTCCCGTCTTCGCATTGGCCATACTCGTCTTACTCATGGATATCTCATGGAGAGGCGTCTTGCTCCTCTCTGTGAGAATTGCCAAGCTCCATTATCAGTCAGCCACATTCTGTTGGACTGCCCACTTTATCAACGAGCACGCAGAATTTACCTCTGTCGTCGTCTTCGCTCCGCTGCTCTCTCTTTACCTTCCCTTCTCGCTGATGGACCCACCTTTCATCCGGACTCTCTCATTGACTTTTTGACGACTGACTTACTTCACAAATTCTGATACTTTCAGCCCTTTCTACTTCAATCTCTTGCTACCCTCTACCCCCGTACTATTCCCTGCCCCGCTGTTTTCTGTAACCTGCTGATCATCCCCCCTCCCTTCTGCCATCCAATTCCCTTGCTTCCTTCCCTACCCTGCAGCGCTGTATAGCCCTTGTGGCTTAGCGCTTCTTTTTTGATTATAATAATAATAATGCTTCCTCTATGAGCAGTACATGACCTACCAGTTTCATATAGAGGTATTCCATTTACGGACTATTTTGCTGCAATAGCTACCCACCTTCGCACCCGTTGGCAACAACGTTGGTCAACTCTGCTCGGTAACAAACTTCATTCTATTAAACCGAGCATAGGTTACTGGCCGTCTTCTTGTCATCAGTGCCGAGGTTGGGAGACCACTCTCTCCCGCCTTCGCATTGGCCACACTCGTCTTACTCATGGGTATCTCATGGAGAGGCACCCTGTTCCTCTCTGTGAGCAGTGTCAAGTTCCAGTATCGATTAGCCACATTCTGTTAGACTGCCCTCTCTATCAACGAGCACGCAGAATTTACCTCCAATGTCGTCTTCGTTCTACTACTCTCTCTTTACCTTCCCTTCTTGCTGATGGACCCTCCTTTAATCCTGACTGTCTCATTGACTTCTTGACAACGACTGATTTACTCCACAAACTCTGATGATACTTTTCGCACTCCCCTCAGCCCTTTCTAGTTCAGTCTCTTGCTGCCCTTTACCCTTTCACCATCCACTACCCCTCTGTTATCCGTAACCTATTACTCATCCATCTCCCTTTTGCCACCTGATGCCCTTGCTTCCTTCCTGCCCTGCAGCGCTGTATAGTCCTTGTGGCTTAGCACTTCTTTTTGATTATAATAATAAATCCATTATCAGTCAGCCACATTCTGTTGGACTGCCCACTTTATCAACGAGCACGCAGAATTTACCTCAGTCGTCGTCTTCGCTCCGCTGCTCTCTCTTTACCTTCCCTTCTCACTGATGGACCCACCTTTCATCCGGACTCTCTCACTGACTTTTTGACAACAACTGACTTACTTCACAAATTCTGATACCTTCAGCCCTTTCTACCTCAATCTCTTGCTACCCTCTACCCCTGTACTATCCCCTGTCCCGCTGTTTTCTGTAACCTACTGATCATCCCTCCCCCCTTCTGCCGCCCAATACCCTCGCTTCCTTCCCTACCCTGCAGCCTGTATAGCCCTTGTGGCTTATCGCTTCTTTTTGATTGTAATAATAATAATGTTCCATTTCCCCATGGAAATAAGAGGAAATAAACAAGAAAAAGAACTAGTAAGAAAAAAGAAGAAAACCCAGAGGGGTGTGTGTATGTGTATTTTTTTTTTTTTTTTTTTGAACAATGAGGCCGTATCCCACCAAGGCAGGGTGGCCCAAAAAGAAAAACGAAAGTTTCTCTTTTTAAATTTAGTAATTTATACAGGAGAAGGGGTTACTAGCCCCTTGCTCCCGGCATTTTAGTCGCCTCTTACAACACGCATGGCTTACAGAGGAAGAATTCTGTTCCACTTCCCCATGGAGATAAGAGGAAATAAACAAGAACAAGAACTTGAAAGAAAATAGAAGAAAACCCAGAGGGGTGTGTATATATATGTTTGTACATGTATGTGTAGTGTGACCTAAGTGCAAGTAGAAGTAGCAAGAGGTACCTGAAACCTTGCATGTTTATGAAACAGAAAAAAGACACCAGTAATCCTATCACCATGTAAAGCAATTACAGGATTGTAAGACATTACCAATATTAAATTATAATAAAATATGCTCCTCCTACTCCTCCTCCTCCTATCACCACCACCCCTGCTGCTGCTGCTGCTACAGCTGCTCTTGCTGCAGCTGCTGCTGCTGCAACACTTTATGTTGCTGCTACTGTAACAGTTGCTGTTGCTGCTGCTGCTGAAGACAACTTTTGCAGTACCAGTATGTCCCCGTTTGCTGCCAAATCCAATTTTCAGTGTATTTTTTTATTCATTTGTTTGTTGACATTTTATATGACCATGTTTGATGCACTCTTATTCAAACAGTAAAAAACATGAATGAAATCAGATGATAAATAAAAAAAATTGAAACATCAAATTGCAGCCTCCTTAATATTTTTGGAGCCCTTGTGGCTTAGCGCTTCTTTTTGATTATTATAATAATAATAACAATAATAATAATAATAATAATAATAATAATATAATTAATATTTTTGGGCCAAGACTAACCGCAGATTTCTGAAACCACGGAAACTGAATCCACAGATATGGGGGTTCTACTGTACATATACTTTTTTATTCAAGAGTGTACTATTAGAGTCTGTTGTTCTTTTGTGTTAAGCAGTTAAATTTGGACAAAACTTTTTTATTAGTAAATTAAGATCATTTTATTTCATTTTTATCTAATTAGTTCTCAATGATAGCTTTAATACAGATTAAAGCATAACCAAATAATTGCTGTGGCTGTCGGTACTTAACCATTCATCATTTTCTCATATAGCTATTTATCTTTTTAGAATTTACAAGGTCATCCCAAAGATTTATAGAAAAAAGTTGGAAATGTTTCATTTTAAATAATCTCTTAGTTTCACTCTCCTGTCTTCCGTCCTTTAGATGTACCCATTATAGCCACAATTGTGTAAATATAACCTACTGAATGTGTTTCTATTTTTGGGTCACCCTAACTTATTGTGAGACAGCCAGTGTGTAAAAAAAAAAAAAAAACCAGCTGTAACGTCTTCACTCACTGCACAGTTGCATATAATTACCTGTTTTCAGTTACCTATTAGTGGCTGCAGTAGAGCTATTTTTGTAGTGCTCATCTTTTTAAATGTATAATTATTCTTAAAGTACCATAATTACTCAATAAAGCCTTCTCTTCTTTATCTTAGTATTTGTGTAATTACATATTTGTAGTTACAGGAGTAACTCTATTCCTGTGGTGTCCCATTTTTTTTAATTATTATAAATGTAATACTTTTTTTAATTTTCAGTGCTTGTAATGTACACTGCCTTTTCATAAAATTCATTCCAGCCATTTATCATATCATTTATGACTGTATTTTGGTCTTATTTTTTTAATATATTATGTAATTTCAAATTCTGGCCTCTAATTCTCAGTTTTCTGATTATAATAAAGGAATTTCTGTATCTGACTTCTAAATGCACTCATAAATTTCCTTGTTATTCTGTTTACTGTCTTTTCAAGAGGGCATTACCAAAGCCTTGTTATTTTTTTATAGATCATATTTTTGTAATTCAAAAAACCATTTTGTTGCACATCTTCAAATTTTCCCTGTTTTTTTGAGGTGTAGACACAAGTGTTTGTATACATGACTGCCGGCTTGCTTGCATGTATGCAGTTACCTATTTGAGTTTTCAGGGGGCAAGCTGTGTTTTGTGATCCCACCTTTTAATTTTCTACAGAGTGACGTGAATTTCCTTAGCCATATTTACTTCTGATTCCCTTTTTGGCATTGGCTTCCACTGTCATTATCTAGGTCATTCCACCCCTTTAATCCAATACTCTTAAGCTGAAAAAATTTAGGTAGTTTCAGGCTCTGTTCTGCATATAGCTTCACCCATGTCTTGTGCTAGTTCCTCCAGTGGTAAAATGCCTATCTGTCTATGCCTTGGAATGTTTTATGTCAAGATAATGTCTTTTTCTTGTTCTTTATTGTTTCAGACAAGAGACCTCTAGCATTTTCCCCTCATAGTTCATTTTTCCTCAGCACAAGTATGTTCAGAAATGCATATATGCTTTCCATATATGCATTTTTGTTCATGTGGAACAATAATTGAAAATAGATCATATACAGTAATGTTATATGAATTTCTTGCACATACATATGGTTAGTTTGTGAGAGGTGACCTTTTCTTCATAGGAAGGCTGAACGAGCACACTTAGTAACAGTTAAGTCTACTGGGTTGGGGTATGTTCACTCAGCATTAAATTAGTGGTTGTGCCTTCACACACACATATGAAGGCTGATTAATGGTCCATTTTGAGAACAAACACAAAATTTGCTATTTTTTTTTTTTAAATTCTTTACTTGTAGAGTACAGCATACAGAAGATGGGCTAACTTTCTCCAAATATTTATGGGACATACATAAATGTGCTCAGTCATCTACCACAATATCTGCATCACTGTAGGTTGGTAGACAGCAACCACCCAGGGAAGTACTACCGTCCTGCCAGATGACTGTGAAACAAAAACCTGTAACTGTTTTGCATGATGGTAGGATTGCTGGTTTCTTTTTCTGCCTCATAAACACGATAAGATAACAGGGATATCTTGCTACTCCTACTTACACTTTGGTCACACTTCACAGACACGCACATGCATATATATATATACATACATCTAGGTTTTTCTCCTTTTTCTAAATAGCTCTTGTTCTTTTTTATTTCTTCTATTGTCCATGGGGAAGTGGAAAAGAATCTTTCCTCCGTAAGCCATGCGTGTCGTATGAGGCGACTAAAATGCCGGGAGCAATGGGCTAGTAACCCCTTCTCCTGTATACAATTACTAAAAAAGAGAAGAAGAAAAACTTTATAAAACTGGGTTGCTTAAATGTGCGTGGATGTAGTGCGGATGACAAGAAACAGATGATTGCTGATGTTATGAATGAAAAGAAGTTGGATGTCCTGGCCCTAAGCGAAACAAAGCTGAAGGGGGTAGGAGAGTTTCAGTGGGGGGAAATAAATGGGATTAAATCTGGAGTATCTGAGAGAGTTAGAGCAAAGGAAGGGGTAGCAGTAATGTTAAATGATCAGTTATGGAAGGAGAAAAGAGAATATGAATGTGTAAATTCAAGAATTATGTGGATTAAAGTAAAGGTTGGATGCGAGAAGTGGGTCATAATAAGCGTGTATGCACCTGGAGAAGAGAGGAATGCAGAGGAGAGAGAGAGATTTTGGGAGATGTTAAGTGAATGTATAGGAGCCTTTGAACCAAGTGAGAGAGTAATTGTGGTAGGGGACTTGAATGCTAAAGTAGGAGAAACTTTTAGAGAGGGTGTGGTAGGTAAGTTTGGGGTGCCAGGTGTAAATGATAATGGGAGCCCTTTGATTGAACTTTGTATAGAAAGGGGTTTAGTTATAGGTAATACATATTTTAAGAAAAAGAGGATAAATAAGTATACACGATATGATGTAGGGCGAAATGACAGTAGTTTGTTGGATTATGTATTGGTAGATAAAAGACTGTTGAGTAGACTTCAGGATGTACATGTTTATAGAGGGGCCACAGATATATCAGATCACTTTCTAGTTGTAGCTACACTGAGAGTAAAAGGTAGATGGGATACAAGGAGAATAGAAGCATCAGGGAAGAGAGAGGTGAAGGTTTATAAACTAAAAGAGGAGGCAGTTAGGGTAAGATATAAACAGCTATTGGAGGATAGATGGGCTAATGAGAGCATAGGCAATGGGGTCGAAGAGGTATGGGGTAGGTTTAAAAATGTAGTGTTAGAGTGTTCAGCAGAAGTTTGTGGTTACAGGAAAGTGGGTGCAGGAGGGAAGAGGAGCGATTGGTGGAATGATGATGTAAAGAGAGTAGTAAGGGAGAAAAAGTTAGCATATGAGAAGTTTTTACAAAGTAGAAGTGATGCAAGGAGGGAAGAGTATATGGAGAAAAAGAGAGAAGTTAAGAGAGTGGTGAAGCAATGTAAAAAGAGAGCAAATGAGAGAGTGGGTGAGATGTTATCAACAAATTTTGTTGAAAATAAGAAAAAGTTTTGGAGTGAGATTAACAAGTTAAGAAAGCCTAGAGAACAAATGGATTTGTCAGTTAAAAATAGGAGAGGAGAGTTATTAAATGGAGAGTTAGAGGTATTGGGAAGATGGAAGGAATATTTTGAGGAATTGTTAAATGTTGATGAAGATAGGGAAGCTGTGATTTCGTGTATAGGGCAAGGAGGAATAACATCTTGTAGGAGTGAGGAAGAGCCAGTTGTGAGTGTGGGGGAAGTTCGTGAGGCAGTAGGTAAAATGAAAGGGGGTAAGGCAGCCGGGATTGATGGGATAAAGATAGAAATGTTAAAAGCAGGTGGGGATATAGTTTTGGAGTGGTTGGTGCAATTATTTAATAAATGTATGGAAGAGGGTAAGGTACCTAGGGATTGGCAGAGAGCATGCATAGTTCCTTTGTATAAAGGCAAAGGGGATAAAAGAGAGTGCAAAAATTATAGGGGGATAAGTCTGTTGAGTGTACCTGGTAAAGTGTATGGTAGAGTTATAATTGAAAGAATTAAGAGTAAGACGGAGAATAGGATAGCAGATGAACAAGGAGGCTTTAGGAAAGGTAGGGGGTGTGTGGACCAGGTGTTTACAGTGAAACATATAAGTGAACAGTATTTAGATAAGGCTAAAGAGGTCTTTGTGGCATTTATGGATTTGGAAAAGGCGTATGACAGGGTGGATAGGGGGGCAATGTGGCAGATGTTGCAAGTGTATGGTGTAGGAGGTAGGTTACTGAAAGCAGTGAAGAGTTTTTACGAGGATAGTGAGGCTCAAGTTAGAGTATGTAGGAAAGAGGGAAATTTTTTCCCAGTAAAAGTAGGCCTTAGACAAGGATGTGTGATGTCACCGTGGTTGTTTAATATATTTATAGATGGGGTTGTAAGAGAAGTAAATGCGAGGGTCTTGGCAAGAGGCGTGGAGTTAAAAGATAAAGAATCACACACAAAGTGGGAGTTGTCACAGTTGCTCTTTGCTGATGACACTGTGCTCTTGGGAGATTCTGAAGAGAAGTTGCAGAGATTGGTGGATGAATTTGGTAGGGTGTGCAAAAGAAGAAAATTAAAGGTGAATACAGGAAAGAGTAAGGTTATGAGGATAACAAAAAGATTAGGTGATGAAAGATTGAATATCAGATTGGAGGGAGAGAGTATGGAGGAGGTGAACGTATTCAGATATTTGGGAGTGGACGTGTCAGCGGATGGGTCTATGAAAGATGAGGTGAATCATAGAATTGATGAGGGAAAAAGAGTGAGTGGTGCACTTAGGAGTCTGTGGAGACAGAGAACTTTGTCCTTGGAGGCAAAGAGGGGAATGTATGAGAGTATAGTTTTACCAACGCTCTTATATGGGTGTGAAGCGTGGGTGATGAATGTTGCAGCGAGGAGAAGGCTGGAGGCAGTGGAGATGTCATGTCTGAGGGCAATGTGTGGTGTGAATATAATGCAGAGAATTCGTAGTTTGGAAGTTAGGAGGAGGTGCGGGATTACCAAAACTGTTGTCCAGAGGGCTGAGGAAGGGTTGTTGAGGTGGTTCGGACATGTAGAGAGAATGGAGCGAAATAGAATGACTTCAAGAGTGTATCAGTCTGTAGTGGAAGGAAGGCGGGGTAGGGGTCGGCCTAGGAAGGGTTGGAGGGAGGGGGTAAAGGAGGTTTTGTGTGCGAGGGGCTTGGACTTCCAGCAGGCATGCGTGAGCGTGTTTGATAGGAGTGAATGGAGACAAATGGTTTTTAATACTTGACGTGCTGTTGGAGTGTGAGCAAAGTAACATTTATGAAGGGATTCAGGGAAACCGGCAGGCCGGACTTGAGTCCTGGAGATGGGAAGTACAGTGCCTGCACTCTGAAGGAGGGGTGTTAATGTTGCAGTTTAAAAACTGTAGTGTGAAGCACCCTTCTGGCAAGACAGTGATGGAGTGAATGATGGTGAAAGTTTTTCTTTTTCGGGCCACCCTGCCTTGGTGGGAATCGGCCGGTGTGATAATAAAAAAAATAATAAAAAATATGATCCCTGCAAGTTTAGTGCTTAAATGTTAATACAATTTATGAATTTTTTTTTCTATTAATGATAATCTGTATCTGATTAGGTATAACTCTATTACTTGTTTTACCTTACCTTTCCTTGTATAGCATAAGATATGTATTTAAAATTAATTTTTTGTGTATATTTTGATACAGTATTTTAAGAATAATCCTCCATGCAACATTGTTGTAGGCTAAAAAAATGTTATATAATGTTGATATTTCTTTTTATCAAGATCTTATTGTAAAGCTCATGTAAAGAAACCGCAGTTATAGTAAGTATTTGTTCTGTGAATGCTATACTCAGCAACACACCGACAATATCCCGAAAAATAAATAAATTTTCATCGTGATAGTTTTAGAATATAATAAGGATCTGAATCGTCTTCTTCATTTAGAATTTGACTAATAATTGCAGTGTCCTAAGTGTACAACCTGTCCTCCTAATGCCAGCATTATTTTTTTAGTATATAGTCTCCCCTGCTTACGAACAGGTCGGTTCCAAGCGGTTGTTTATAAGTCCATTTGTTCCTAAGTCCAACATATGTACATATACAGTATGTGTGAACACAGATAAAATACATACTATACACTAGTAAACAAAACATGTTATAAATGAAGTAAAGTTTATAAATAATGTAAATTTAATAAAAGATGGTGAGAAGGTGATGGGTTGAACGCCATAGCATCTGAAGTCAGTGGCACTGATTCAGGCTCCTGGCAAGACTCATTACCTTTGTCCAACCTCTTAAAGAAGCAGTCTAGGGATGTCTGGATGGTGGCTTCCTTCTTCTTTTCATAGATGAGACAGTAGCAGTGAATTGCATCATGGGCAGCTGCTGAATCCTTAGTGTACCATTCCACATTTGGGTCCTGTGACTCAAACAGTGAGAGAGATTCTTCAAGCAAACAAAACCCCTCTGCCATCAACTTTGTCTGGAAGCATTCTACTTTCTTTATTATGTCTACTTTTGTTTCCATTGTGATGGCCTGGAGCTTCTTAGCACTACCACCTACATCACCACTGCTTTTGTGCTTAACACCAGACATATTAGGGATATAATAATCACAAATACAGTGGAACCTCAAAAATCGAACTTAATCCGTTCCAGGAGCTAGTTCTAAATTCGAAAAGTCTGAAATTCGAAGCAATATTTCCCATGAGAAATAATGGAAATACAATTAATCCGTTCCAGAAACCCAAAAATATTCACACAAAAAATACATTTTATAGAGATTAATTACAGTTTTACATACAACAAATACTACAGTTTTTAATTATGTATAGTAATACATATAAAATAACATTTTTACTTACCTTTATTGAAGATTGGTGATGGCATCTGGAAGATAGGGAGGAGGAGAGAGGGAGTTGGGGTTAGTGTTTGGAAGGAGAATCCCCCTCCATGAGGACTTCAGGTAAAGCCCTCTCTTGGGTTACTTCCCTTCTCTGTCTTTTAATGCCACTAGGACCAGCTTGAGAGTCACTGGACCCCTGTCTCACAAAATAACTGTCCACAGTCCTCTGTTTCTGACACCTCTTTAACATTTCCCTAAAATGGGACATGGTTCTGTCACTGAACTTGTTGCAAAGATGGCTTGTTTCAGCTTGCTCAGGGTGGTACTTCTGCACAAACATTTGGACATCATTCCACTTGGCACAGATCTCCTTAATCTTTGAAGAAGGCACCTCATCCACTCCCTATATTAACATCTTTCGCAACATCAGCTTCCTTGATTTGTTCTTTCTTTGACAGGATAGAACCGATGGTCGACTTGTTTTTCCCATACATCCTGGCAAGCTCAACAAGTCTCACACCACTCTCATACTTCTGTATTATTTCCTTCTTCACATCTGTGGTGTTTCTCACTTTATTTACTACAGGGGTACCACTAGCAAGTTTCTTTGGGCCCATGGCAGCATATTTCACAGTCCCACAAAGCACTAAACACAACAAAATAATCGTAAAATGCGTGAATGAGAGCGCAGGTTAGTGTTCACTCAAGCATAAACAAAGCTAGACTGCTCACGGCACCTGCACGGGGACGCGGACAGAGCGGGCCAGCAGACAGGTCCCATACCCGGCGGTCTGAAAATAGGGGTGCATTCGATAATAGGGACACAGTTTGTCCGAGAAAATGGTCCTATTTTCGAATCATTCGATATGTGATACGTTCGATTTTTGAGGTTCCACTGTAACACTAAATTTGTGGAGAGAGCACAAGCACACGTATGAACGATGCCGCCAGAGTAAAATACTACGTATCGTTTACATCTTGGCACTTCCTGTGCTACTTTGCCACTGTCACGCGGGGGACTGCAAATTAAATCCTCCCAAATTTTCGACTTCAAGGCAAATTGTTCATATTATTGAAAGTTTGCCACTTGGCTAGCAAGAATAAAGATGTCGTTTTCTGCTGGGTCCCTGGTCACATTGGTGTGCAGGGCAGTGAGCAGGCAGATGCTGCTGCACGGTCAGCGGTGCATGATCTCCCGGTTTCTTATAGGGGTATTCCATACAGGGACTATCTTCCAGTCATCTCTGCCCATCTCCGCTGCCATTGGCAACAACGGTGGTCGGGCATACGCCAAAACAAATTGTACTCTGTTAAACTGCTTTTAGGTTTGTAGCCATCTTCCTTCCACCGTTGCCGTTCTCGGGAGACTGCTCTCTCCCGACTCCGCATTGGTCATACATGCCTTACCCATGGGTATCTCATGGATAGACACCCTGTTCTTCTTTGTGGGGCTTGTCAGGTCCCTATTTCGGTTCTTCACCAGTGAGCTCGAAGGATTTACCTCCAACACTGCCACCACCCTACCACTCTTACTTTAACTTCTCTTCTTGCAGACAACCCCACCTTTGACTCCCAAGCACTTTTTTACTTTTTGTCAGCATCTGCCTTATTATACAAACTTTGACACATAGCGCTCAGCGTCCTTCCATCCCTTTTCTTCCCTCACCTCTGATCTCCTCTCCACCTAGCTGATTATAATCTCCACACTACATACTGCTCTGCAGTGCTGTCCTCTTCAAGGGGGGCTCCTTGGCGTGGTGAAGAGGCTCTTGGTCTGAAGAATTAGCCCTGTCGGTCTTCTTCCTCAGACCGAACCTAATTACCCCCCATTCTCCCCTCCCTATCCCATCCTCCCCTTTTTCCATTCCTCCTCCTCACCCCTCCCTTTTGCCCTTCCTCTTTTTGGCCTTTGGGATTTCTCCCACAGGCACGCTAGTTCCTAGGTAGGGGAAAGGACACCGGGGTCCATTCCATTCCGTTGAGGTTCTTGGCGGTGGCATAGTTTGCCGTGGAATCTGGATTGCCTGGGAATGTCCCGATCCCTCTCCGGTATCCCGGAGTAGCTTTGGGTGTCTTTCGGGCGACGGGTGTATCTCTGGAAGCCACCTTTCGGATTCCGGGAGTGGTGGCCGAAGGAGATATGCTTTGTGGCGGATATCCGGCCGCCCTCTCTTTTGTCCACCGAGGTAGTTCGGCAGATGTGAGGTTGCTATCCCGGATTGCTGGTTTACTGGCATGAAGGGTAGGGTATGGCACGGGTTCCATGCTGCATCTGCGCTACTAGCGGTGCTGAAGTCCTCTTGGGCGTGGAGGGAGATTTCTGGCCCTTTCATTCCTCCTGGGAACTATTCCTCCCCGCTCCCCCCTTTTTTTATTCTTTTTTTTATTTTTATTTTCTTTTCTTCTTTCTTTTTTTTTTCTTAAAAACAAAAAGCAAAGGAGTAACCTAACCATGGCAGCCCTAGTCCATGAACCCACTACCCCCGGCCCCCTTCTTGATACCGCACCCCATTCTGACCCTGCCTTGTGTTTAGACCACTCTTCGGACACTCCTGATGCCCCTGTACCTTTTGCTGGTGCTGTTTCCTCACCCGCTTCAGGTACCGGGGCTTCGACTGACTCCTTCGATTTGTCTGAACTCCGCTCTCCTTTGACTATGCTTCCGGCTTCTCCCTCTACGGTACGGCAATTTTCGAATTGCCCGCCCATTTCACGCCGGACCAACTCCGGTCCTATTCCTAAACGCCAACGTCAATCTCCTGATGATGCTCCTTCGTTACCTTCCCATTCTACTCGGAAAAGACCGACACGTCAAGCACTCCCTCTCCACGCTCAGTTTCGGACCACACAATGGACTAAATTCTTTACTTTAAGACCGACTTCTTCTTCTGCCTACCTTTCTGACCATAGTATTGGCAAAGCGCTCCTGCGTCATGTTGGTAGAGATATTTCATTTCATGCTCTCAAGAGCGGTATGCGCATCGTCACTGTCCAGAATGCTACCCAAGCTCATGATCTTTCTCTCCTTTCGAATATCGATACTACTCCTATCACTATTGAAAAACATCTTTCTCTCAATTCTTGTAGTGGTACTGTCATTCTGCCCCATACCATAGTCCAACAGAATTTCCAGTCATGTGGCAATGACATTTTTGAACAGCTGGAACTCCAGGATCTCCCAATCCTCAAAGTAGACACTTATGTCCTTCCTGCCCGGGGGCGGAGACGTTACCCTTGCAATGTGGCTCGTTTAACTTTTGACAGCCGAGCACTCCCGTCCTCTGTATATGTCGCGGGACATCGGTTACAAGTTCGAAAGGTGATACCTACACCGCAACAATGTAGAAATTGCTGGCGTTTTGGTCACCCAGCGAAATATTGCAGATCTATGGCCGAATGCCCAGTCTGTGGTGCCGACGACCATTCTAATACATCTTGCAGTCAACCTCCATCTTGCCTTAATTGTAATGAAGCTCACCCTTCGTACTCCCGCCGTTGCCAGGTCTACTTAAATGAACGTGAAATCCGTTGCCTCAAAGAGGCAGAAGGTCTCCCTTATGCTATGGCAGTTACTCATCTCCGCCTCCAAGGGAGACTACCCCGTGTTTCTTATTCTCGTGTTTCCAAACATCCCCCCACTTCTGGGGTCCCATCTTCTGCAGCCTCCTCTGTTGTTACCCCTCCCATAGCCACTACGGCATCTAATCCTTTTGCTGTCCTTGGCTCTGACGTCCCGACTACAACTCAGTCTGTTCTCACATCTTCGCGTCCTTCCTCACAAGCCCCAGTAGCGACAAGACCTCGTACGACACCTACTACCAATCGCCCCTCTACTCAGAAGTCCAAAAAATCCACATTGCTCAAATCTTCTTTGCCCCTTCCTTCCCTTCTTCCACCTCCACACTTTACCTTTCCAGTCTCTGTACCTAGTTCTTCCCCTCTCTCTGGCTCTATTACAAGTGTGGAGATTCACCCTCCTCCTCATACTATGCCTTCCACCCCCGTCCCCTCCCAAGTTTCTCCCTCTTCTGCCACCTCCCAGGTTTCTGCCTCTTCTGTTCCCCCCCACACTTCATCTCCAGTCCCTTACACTCTTCCCTCCCCCTCTACTTTGGTACAGTCCATTACTGTCCCAATCTTTACTCACCCTCCTCCTTCTATCTCCAATATGGTCTCCCATACATCTTTGAATTCAGAAACACTTGAAGCCATTTCAGAATATATTGCAGAGACTAAACCTTCAATAGACACTGATTCACTTCCTGTTCCTTCTCTTCCCTCTCCTCCATCTTCACAACCCCATTCTTCGCAACGCTCCGTTCCTTCGCTACTTGAACGTCTTCCAATGCCACCACACGTTGACTTTTCTAACCCCTCTAGTCCGTAGGTGCCTTTACGTACAGATTCCTGGTATTTTCTTCATCGCCAATCATGGTCTATTTACAGTGGAATATCCGCGGCCTCAGGGGTAATCGGGGTGAGCTTCAGATGTTGCTTTCCAGGTTTTCCCCTGTTGGTGCTTGCTTACAAGAACTAAAATTACACTCGGCTGTTTTCCAACCTATCTCAGGCTATAATTTATTGTATTCTTCGGATCCTTTCTCAGATGGGACCTTTAATGAAAGTGCCCTTCTTCTACGCAATGATATTCCGTGCTGTCAACTATTTGTCCATACCTCGCTGCATTACACTGCAGCCCGTATCCACTTGAATAAGTGGTTTACAATATGTTCTTTATATCTCTCTCCTTCTCGGGCATTTTCTATCCCAGACTTTGCCTTTCTTGTTTCATCCTTACCGCCACCACTTCTGTTACTTGGTGATTTTAATGCCCACCATTTCCTCTGGGGGGGGGGTCTCATTGTGACTCACGTGGCATCCAGTTGGAGGCTTTTCTCGCCTCTCACCCCCTCCATGTTTTAAATACGGGTACTCCCACCCATTTTGATCCTCGTACTCATACTCTCTCTTGCATCGATCTATCAGTCTGCTCTTCCTCCACTGCACTAGACTTCACCTGGTCTGTTCTACCAGACTTACACGACAGCGATCATTTTCCGATCATTCTTACTTCTCCTTCCTATTCACCACCTTTCCGTAGCCCTCGCTGGCAATTTGATCAGGCAAATTGGGATCTTTACTCACACCTCACTGCTTTTAGTGAGGTTCCTTCTTCATCCTCCATTGATGAGCTCCTACACATCTTCTCGACGTCAGTTTATACCGCAACTTCTCATTCTATACCCCAAACCTCAGGCAGGCATTCTCAGAAGTGCGTGCCTTGGTGGTCTCCTGCTTGTGCTCATGCAGAAAATTTGAAACGTGCTGCATGGGGCAGGTACCGGTACAATAGAACCGCTGAGAGACTTCTTGATTTTAAGCAGAAGCGTGCAATCGCTCGCCGTGTCATCCGTGAAGCTAAACGCACTTGTTGGCGAGACTATGTTTCCACCATCACTTCTGCTTCTTCTATGAGTGCAGTCTGGAAAAAAGTGAGGAAATTGAGTGGTAAATACTCTCCTGACCCGGCTCCTGTTCTATGGGTCGCTGGTGTTGATGTAGCAAACCCTCTCGACGTTGCCATTGAACTTGGCACACATCTGGTCCGTATTTCCTGAGGGCTCCATCTATGCCCCTCGTTTCTTTCCTCAAAGTCTGCCAGAGAGTTAGTACCCTTGGACTTTTCTTCTCTCAGAGAAGAACAGTATAATGTGCCTTTTACACTTCAAGAACTGGAGGCAACGCTCTAAGCTTGCCGATCATCGGCAGCTGGGCCTGACGACATCATATTCGTATGTTACAACATTTACATCGGTCAGCCCTTGTAGTCCTCTTACACCTCTTCAATCTTATTTGGGCACAAGGAGTTCTTCCCCAGCTGTGGAAATCTGCCATTGTTCTCCCTTTCCGCAAACCGGGTACTACAGGACATGATGCCTCCCACTATCGCCCCATCGCTCTTACTAGTGCAGTTTGCAAAGTGATGGAACGTCTCGTAAATCGACGTTTAATGTGGTATTTAGAGACACACAACAGTCTCTCCGCTAGTCAATATGGCTTTCGTAGGGGTCGTTCTACCATAGACCCCTTACTACGCTTGGATACGTATGTTCATAATGCCTTTGCGAATAATCACTCAGTTATTGCCATATTTTTTGATCTTGAGAAGGCATATGACACAACTTGGAGGTATAATATTTTGGCCCAGGCCCATTCTTTAGGCCTCCAAGGCAATCTACCATCCTTCCTTAAGAACTTTTTAACTGACAGACATTTCCGTGTTCGAGTCAATAATGTTCTTTCCCCGGACTTCGTCCAAGCTGAAGGTGTCCCTCAGGGATGTGTTCTAAGCACAACACTTTTTCTCCTTGCTATAAATGATTTGGCCTCTGTTCTTCCACCCATTATTTGGTCATCACTCTATGTTGATGACTTCGCTATTGCTTGTGCAGGCGCTGACTGTCACCTTATTGCAGTTTCTCTCCAGCATGCGGTCGACCGTGTTTCCACTTGGGCCACCACACATGGGTTTAAATTTTCAAGTACCAAAACTCACCAAATTACTTTCACTAGACGCTCTGTTATCTCCGATCATCCTTTGTATCTCTATGGCTCCCATATCCCCGAACGTGATACAGTCAGGTTTCTAGGACTTCTCTTTGACCGTCGGTTATCCTGGAAACCTCACATTACCTCTCTGAAGGCAACTTGTCACAGCCGGCTGAACCTTCTTAAAACCCTTGCTCATCTTTCCTGGGGAGCTGATCGTCGAACTCTGCTTCGCCTACATTCAGCCCTCTTTTTATCGAAACTCGATTATGGTGACCAGATTTATTCCGCGGCCTCTCCTGCTACTCTCTCTAGCCTTAACTCTATCCATCACCAAGGATTACGTTTGTGCCTTGGTGCTTTTCGCTCTTCCCCTGTTGAGAGCCTCTATACAGAAGCAAATGTTCCATCCTTGTCTGATCGCCGTGATGCCCATTGCCTTCGCTACTATGTACGCTCTCACGATCTACACAATCCTTCCATTTATAGAATGGTCACTGATATTAGTAGACATTCTTTATTCATTCGCCGCCCCTGTTTGCTCCGTCCCTTTTCTCTTCGCCTACATTCACTCTTGTCTTCCCTTCAGTTACCACCTTTATATGTTCATGTAGTATCTCACTTTTCCCTGCCCCCCTGGGAAGTTCCAGCTGTTCGGGTCTGTTCTTTCTCACTCCCTTGCTCGAAAGCTCAACTGCCTACGGTGGCTTCCCGCTCTCTTTTTCTTGATCACTTCCACTCCCATTCTCATGCCACCGCTGTGTACACAGATGGCTCAAAGTCTTCAGACGGCGTCGGATTCGCACCAGTGTTTCCGGACAGCGTCGTGCGGGGGCATTTACTATCTTCAGCTAGCATTTTTACTGCTGAACTGTATGCCATTCTTGCAGCACTTATTCGTATCGCATCTATGCCTGTGTCATCATTTGTAGTAGTCTCACACTCCCTTAGTGCTCTACAGGCTATACGAAAATTTGATACATCTCATCCCCTAGTTCTCCGTATCCAACTTTGGCTACGCTGTATCTCTACCAAACATAAAGATATTGTTTTTTGTTGGGTCCCTGGTCATGTCGACGTACAGGGCAATGAACAGGCAGACACTGCTGCGCGGTCAGCAGTATATGACCTACCAATTTCGTATCGAGGTGTTCCATTTCTGGACTATTTTGCTGCAATAGCTACCCACCTTTGCACCCTTTGGCAACAACGTTGGTCAACTCTGCTCGGTAACAAACTTCATTCTATTAAACCGAGCATAGGTTACTGGCCGTCTTCTTGTCATCAGTGCCGAGGTTGGGAGACTACTCTCTCCCGCCTTCGCATTGGCCACACTCGTCTTACTCATGGGTATCTCATGGAGAGGCACCCTGTTCCTCTCTGTGAGCAGTGTCAAGTTCCAGTATCGATTAGCCACATTCTGTTAGACTGCCCTCTCTATCAACGAGCATGCAGAATTTACCTCCAACGTCGTCTTCGTTCTACTACTCTCTCTTTACCTTCCCTTCTTGCTGATGGACCCTCCTTTAATCCTGACTCTCTCATTGACTTCTTGACAACGACTGATTTACTCCACAAACTCTGATGATACTTTTCGCACTCCCCTCAGCCCTTTCTAGTTCAGTCTCTTGCTGCCCTTTACCCTTTCACTATCCACTACCCCTCTGTTATCCGTAACCTATTACTCATCCATCTCCCTTTTGCCACCTGATGCCCTCGCTTCCTTCCTGCCCTGCAGCGCTGTATAGTCCTTGTGGCTTAGCGCCTCTTTTTGATTATAATAATAATAATCTGCAGTGCTGTATGACCCTTGTCAGTTTAGAGCTTTCTCTGATAATAATAATTGAAAGTTCGCAACGTGAATGTTCGTATGTAGGGGTCTCTGTACGTACGTATGTTGATCTATTCGTATGTTATTTTAGGTAAGGTTAGGTTAACATCACTTAATGGTAAGCTATGACATATGTTAACAATATTATATGCAGTAGTAAGCTATGGCATATGTTAACAATATTATATCCAGTAATACTTAATGAGGAGGCTGTTTTGATGTATGAACATAAAATAGGAACCACAGAAGACTGAGGCAGTATGAGGATCACAAAACCAACACTCTCATTTTGTTGTCCCCATTACTTTTTTCACTGGTCTTGAGATGCATTAAAAAATCTGATGTTGCTAAGGAGGATGGGTTGTGATATAGTTCCATAATGATTTATTAAGCTTTTATTACTTTAAAAGTTTTAGATAATTGCTGTGTAATCAATCACCGCTATTGTTTTTATCATAAAGGTCATTATTATTATTATTTTTATCTCATTGTTGTAATTTGTTTCATATTTCACAGCATGTGATAGAAATAACCAATGTTCCTTAAATTTATCAGTCCACTGCTGCTTTATTAGCTTTCTATGATTTGCAGGACAAAGCAAAGCACTTAGTAAAGTGCTCACAACAGAACTTCAGAAAGTGAGTACTGTATATAGCTCTGGTCATGTCACTTGTATGAATTAGTGGCAACTGTGTGTTTAACTTCATTAATATAAACCAATTATTATGGATATTGTATTGCCATTAGATTTTACCCTTACTGAAAAATTTAAGATATACGTACTCTAAGACTTTTTTTTTAATTTGGTCTTATTAATGAATGGGGGTTATGTAACGTGTCTAATCAAGGAAATTTAAAAATGAATGAATGTAACCAGATTTATTTAATGTTTTTTGGATTTTGGCGAGGAATTTAACAAGGTACATAATCTTAAAAATTAATTAATTTAAAGATGCAGTGCAGCATCACCAATGTGTACACTAAAAACTCATAGGTTTCCTTTTTCTGGTTTGGTTCCTAGGTCTCTTAATTTTTAAACATGTTTGATTTTTCTGTGTATGACTTAACCCTTTCAGGGTCCCCAGGCCCTCTCCCAGACTTGTTCTCAGGGTCACCCAAATTTCAACCAAAAAAAAAAAAAAAAATGTTTATGAAAAGATAGAGAATCTTTTCCCAATCATAATGGCACTAAAAGTATGAAATTTGATGGAAAACTTACGGAATTATACTCTTGCGAAGTTAGTGGTCTCGACGATGTTTACGCATTGGCGATTTTTGCCCACTTTGAGCCCTATTTTCCGCCAATTCCAGTGTACTAGTTGACAAAAATCATAACTATTTCGCTAGAACTCCATTATTTTTTCAAATGAGTACAAGAAAATGCCCATTTACCGATTTCAACTATCCAATACAGTGGTCAGAATTTAGCAATTTTGCCAATTTCACACAAATTTTAAAAGATGCCAATTTCCAAATAGGATCCAGAATAAACAAGAAAGACATTCCTGGCACTAAAATAACATTTCCTCTGTTCATTAGTCACGTCCCCACGCCCCTCTTACATTCTTTCGCTTTCCACTTTGAATTTTTATTCTCACAAAAAATAGAAGATTTACTGTTATGCAGACTACTGCATTAGTGTAGAAATGGTATAAATAATATCGGCGCACTTGTGAAAGAATATTAGACTCGCCAGTTGATGTGTATTGGATGCTTAGCATGATTTGTTTACTTTTGAACTTCGGTAAAAATCGAACATTTCTGCTACTTTGAGCTCAATATCAAGGTACTTTTCATTGTAAAACCAGTCAAAATCATCTCAGTTTCTGTAATATGTCTTCCATTCTATAAAATGAGACCAGGAAAACTAGAATACAACAATAAATACCATACGAAAATGCCGTGTTTTTGTATTAATCCAAAAACATGGTCAAAGTTTTTTTTTCTCTCTCATTATGCACTGTGTGCTGCAGGATTTTTTTTATACTGTGCACACTGACCACATAGACCCATTCTTTCATATGTAGGCCTACCAGCTTTCTCTCACTAGATTTGAGGGCGCTAGAATTTAGGCGTACTAGTAGGTCAAAAACCCTGGTGCGCAAGTCGTACTAGTACGTCCGAAACCCTGAAAGGGTTAATAAAACAAGCAGTCATTTTTGCCTGTCTGCTGCCCTGGGCACTTCTGTCAAGCTTATTTATTGGATGAAGTCATGTGCTGTCTGACCATTATGTTCTTTCTTCTTCGGCTGCCAGTGCTGCTGCTTCCCCACCCGGCTAGTATCTTTACTACTGAATTGTATGCCATTCTTGCAGCACTTATCCGTATTGCATCTATGCCTGTGTCATTTGTGGTTGTCTCAGACTCCCTTAGTGCTTTATAGGCTATACAGAAATTTGATACACCTCACCCCTTAGTCCTCCGTATCCAACTTTGGCTACGCCGCATCTCTACCAAGCATAAAGATATTGTTTTTTGTTGGGTCCCTGGTCATGTTGACGTACAGGGCAATGAACAGGCAGACACTGCTGCTCGGTCAGCAGTACATGACCTACCAGTTTCATATAGAGGTGTTCCATTTACGGACTATTTTGCTGCAATAGCTACCCACCTTCACACCAATTGGCAACAACGTTGGTCTACTCTACTCGGTAACAAACTTCAATCTATTAAACTGAGTATAGGTTACTGGCCGTCTTCTTGTCACCAGTGTCGAGGTTGGGAGACTACTCTCTCCCGTCTTCGCATTGGCCATACTCGTCTTACTCATGGATATCTCATGGAGAGGCGCCCTGCTCCTCTCTGTGAGAATTGTCAGGCTCCATTATCGGTCAGCCACATTCTGTTAGACTGCCCACTTTATCAACGAGCATGCAGAATTTACCTCCAACGTCGTCTTTGCTCCGCTGCTCTCTCTTTACCTTCCCTTCTCGCTGATGGACCAACCTTTCATCCGGACTCTCTCATTGACTTTTTGACAACAACTGACTTACTTCACAAACTCTGATGATACCTTCAGCCCTTTCTACCTCAATCTCTTGCTACCCTCTACCCCTGCACTATCCCCTGCTCCGCTGTTTTCTGTAACCTACTGATCGCCCCTTCCCCCTCCTGTCGCCCAATACCCTCGCTTCCTTCCCTACCCTGCAGCGCTGTATAGCCCTTGTGGCTTAGCGCTTCTCTTTTATTATAATAATAATAATTCTTCCCCACCCACACACTGCTAACCCAAGTTTTGTTTACACACAAGATTCTCATACTTGGAACTTTTTGCTTTGCATCTTTACATAGCTTTTGGACTTAACACAGTGATACATCTTCCCAGGATATTAATCAAATTTGTATTTCTTGCTAGTTGCTGTGATGAAAGAGACATTTAAATGCTGTGAAAAGAAGTATAAGCCCCTGACAAAGATCTTGCCACTAAATGATTTAAGAAATATGTATTGTACAAGACTAGGGAACATTGCAAGTATATGCTCTACCACCTAACTGTATGTCACTTATTGAGCTCATTGATTGAGTTATTTATGAGTCAGCAAAATAAATTTGCAGTAAAAATACTCATTTCATTGTACACTAAAGGAATAGTAGATTTGAAAAATTTCATTCACCATTGACCTAATATGCTCAGTGATGTACAGTAAATAACATCAATGCTGTAGAAAAAGATGCAATTGACAAAAGTGGTGATTCATTAGGTGATCCAAATACCTGTGAGATGATACTGGAACAGTTTATATTGAGTTTGGATGCAGTCATGGTTTTAGAGATGAACTTGCACTAGTGATGCTAATTAACAAATTGTTAAATAAGTATAGTAAAGGATACTGTGTGTGTAGGATGACAGAATAAACCTTTATTATAGATTACATTTTACTCTGGGTGGATCTTTTTTAATTCATGATTTAAAGCTTTATTCTGAATGAAACTATGTTTAGCCTCTATCTTTGTACTTAAGGGATTCATTAGTGAAACATGGACATGAGCGTACAAAGCAGCCCACAATGCTGTTACTAATGACAGTGATACTACTTGTAACTGACATTGAAAGGACAGTGCTAGTGCCTTTAGTTCATGTTCAAATATCTCAAAAATTAGGTGTTGAGGTTGATACAGGTACCTTAATTCACTCCAGTTGTATAGTGGTCATACTAAACATAATGCAGAAATATTCTACAACTAATAAAAATACATCGGACATGCAAATCACAAAAAGACAATGCTTACAAACATTGTAGAATACCCATTTTTATTTGGCAATTTTTTGTAATGTTTCCATAGATTTTTTAGCTTTGTACCATATTTTTTCTATGCCATTACACTTCATGCCCCAAAATGTTCAGAATAATGGTGTTGCATTGTATAGTACTATACTGTTTCAAAATATTAGAATTTACCAAGTCTCTAGTCTAATACAGTAATATAAATCAAGACATGTTTGTGATAACTAAATATTCAATTGCTACATCTAAAATTTTGGAATTCAGAATTTTTATTGGCTATGAATTTTTTTATTGATTTAATTGTTTTTTTCTACTTACCCTAGTGGGTTTAGTTCTTGGTTTTGATTATAATAATTGCTATTTAGAATATTCATTGATTATTAATTTATCATATTCTAATTATGTTTCCTCATTTTTAAAATGAATGAGAAGAATTCTGTACTTTATCTTCTCTTGACAAAACTTTCCTGGTAGATACAACTTGTGTTCTTATTTTCCACTGCTTTATAACCTTAGAATATAATAGAAAATTGGTATCCTTGACAGCAGAGGGTTACTGGTATAGCTGCAAGTTATAGTTTGTGTATAATCTGGACTTAATTCTTGTCAGAATCTTGACTTTTCTCCAGTTGTGTCAATTGTCATTAATAACATTATTTTTTACTTGAAATATGATCTTTTTTCCTTTCCAAAGATCATATTTTTTCCTTTGTTTATTCAGCCACATTTTCTAGACATTTTACTTTGTACAGTTAATTTTTTAATTGTATTACTTTATGAGGCAAAATCAACAAGAAAACATAAATTTAATATGTCCACAAGTATAGGTTCAATAGTATTTTCTTCATTAAACATCATCCTGACATGGGTCTTTGTAATGTGTAGGCACAGATGTGAACTTTACCATGTTGTAGATAAGCACATTATTCTTATGTAAACTTCTTCAGACTTAACAAATTTATATAACAGTTTACTCATTGCTCTTCTCTTTGTGCAACTAATATCCCTTGGCTTTCTTTCCTAGATAAAATTTATAACGTTTATCACTAAACTACAAGTTATGTCTGAACATTGTGCAAAAATTTTGTTCCATCAAGAGATCTAGAAAAATGCTATCAGTATATAAATATTGAATTTAAATTTTTGTGTTATTGCTTTTTTACTATGAAAAGCAGGTATAACCAATAATAATTTGCCATCTCACATTTTTTTGCACACATAATATATCAGCAAGTTGGGGATGTTCACAAAGAGCTTGCTCTAAGAAATGGCTATATATTGTGATCAGTAATGTTCAATATTTTGATCCAGTTCAGAAGTGACCAGTGCACTCATTTACTAGTGTCATGTTAGAGATTCTGTGGAGCACAGTGGATGTGATTTTCTTTAGTGTTATTCATATATTGTAAGTATAATTTAAAAGTATGTATAACTAGATGTCTTCCAACCAAAGGAAACAGGGTTCTGCAATACCATTGACCATACTTGGTCAATAAAATAATGCTATGCTGTACAGTATAATTAATTTGTTAGCTGTTTCATGCCATTAAAAGGGATATACTAATGCTTTTCCATAGACTGTTAAGGCATTAATTTAGCAATATAAAGCTACCACTGATTCAGTAAATACTACTTGAATAAGTATTAACATAAAGTATACTAATTATTTATATTGTATTACATTATACAGAATAGAAAATCGAAGTGCTTCTCTCAGTAATAAACCTGTGGAGCACTACCTTCTGAAGCTGGTCAAGCAAGAGCATTGCAGAACTTAATTGCAACCTGAAAACCCTCATGAGATGGAATACTTCATAAGCTTCAGGTTTCTTATTTCTCTAAAGGTCACCAGATATGGTACTGAATTATTGGCTAAAGTATTATTTTTCTTTCTCTCTCTCTCTCAACACATCGGCCGTATCCCACCGAGGCGGGGTGGCCCAAAAGGAAAAGCGAAAGTTTCTCCTTTTACATTTAGTAATATATACAGGAGAAGGGGTTACTAGCCCCGTGCTCCCGGCATTTTAGTTGCCTCTTACAACACGCATGGCTTACAGAGGAAGAATTCTGTTCCACTTCCCCATGGAGATACAGTGGAACCTCAAAAATCGAACTGCTCCCAACACAACCAATTATGTAAGTGTATTTTTGTAAGTGCTTTTATAAGCGTATTTTTGAGGGTCTGAAATGGACTAATCTAATTTACATTATTCCTGATGGGAATAAATTCATTCGGTAAAGGCACTCGAACAGCCTTCTGGACTGAAGAAAGTTTGATATTTGAGGTTTCACTGTAAAAGGAAATAAACAAGAACAAGAACTAGAAAGAAAATAGAAGAAAACCCAGAGGGGTGTGTATATATGTGCTTGTACATGTATGTGTAGTGTGGCCTAAGTGTAAGTAGAAGTTATTTTTCTTTTTAGCTTCATTAAAATTAGGAAAGTAATGAAATTTAGCAACAAGCAAATATTAAGATTCAAGTAGAGTGACTAGGTTAGACTGCTGTCATAGAATTATCAGTCACAGTGCCTTATCCAGCTTATGACTTTCCCTTGTGATACTGGCTAAGGCACCATGCTGATAATACTAGTACCAGCAGACTGCAGGGTCAAATCCTGTCACTCCATTTGAACAAATTCAACACCTAGTATATAAGAGGATTGTTATGTCCTAAAACTTTTTTTTTTTTTTTTTTTTTTTTCAGTCCTGAGATATGTGGCTTGATATAATTATCTAAGGATTAGTCATATGTACTTCATAAGTCAAAAAAAAAAATAAAATTCAACCTGAGACTTCTGGTGCATTTTAAACATGCTACACTACAGGTACACAACCAATTTTCCAGCACTCTTGGTTCCACACACCTGAATTATGTTTTGCCAGATCAATACAGGTCATGTAATAAGTTCAACAAGGTACCTCTGGTCTGCTGAATATATACCTCCCATGTTTCTAAATCACCACAGTTTATTAATTAATTACTATACTTACAAAGAAAGTTGCAATACTGCTGCTCCCAAACTGGCAAATTTGATCATTTTACTGGAACTGTAGAGCTAATCTTTTCTAAACATTTCCTCCAAGTGAAGTTGTTTCCTGTGCTTTCATCTCTCCCTGTGTGATTTTTCATGGATCAAATAAAAATTCATTAGCTCTTGTTCTTTTATGAAGGTAACTTGTTCTGTCCCTCTGACTAATTCACCTGACTACTCAGTATGCACAATAAGCAGAGAATTCAACAAGATCAAGGGATCACCACTAACAACTGCATTGACTTACGTAAAGCTTTCGATACAGTTGACCACGACTTGCTCCACATAAAATTGTCTCACTATGGTATAAGAGGGCACTCCCTCAACTACCTAAATTCATACCTCAGCAACAGAAGCCAATATGTGTACACAAAAGGGGCAAACTCTTCCGCACAGCCAATTACAGTTGGTGTCCCACAGGGAAGTATCCTAGGCCCTCTTCTCTTTCTCATATACATAAATGACCTACCAAATGCATCGCAACTACTCAAACCCACACTATTTGCAGATGACACTACATACATCTACTCTCACCCGAGCCCAGTCATGCTAGCCAGTACTGTAAATACTGAATTACAGAAAATATCAACCTGGATGAGGACCATCAAACTTACTCTAAACATTGACAAAACCTACTACATTCAATTTGGTAACAGAGCTACAGTTGTGTCTCTTAACATAATGATAAATGGATCATCTATCACAAAACTCACAGAGGGAAAATTCTTAGGAATCCACCTTGATAATAGACTCAGATTTCAAACACACATACAACAAATTTCCAAAAAGAATTCCAAGACCGTAGGCATACTATCGAAGATACGGTACTATGTTCCACAGTCAGCCCTCCTGGCCCTATATCACTCGCTTATTTACCCCTATCTCACCTATGGAATTTGTGCATGGGGCTCAACAACAATAAACCATCTCAGACCACTAATCACCCAACAAAAGGCTGCAGTCAGAATGATAACAAATTCCCACTACAGACAGCACTTGACGTACAGGGCAATGAACAGGCAGACACTGCTCCGCGGTCAGCAGTACATGATCTACCAGTTTCATGTAGAGGTATTCCATTTACGGACTATTTTGCTGCAATATCTTCCCAACTTCACACCCGTTGGCAACAACGGTGGTCTACTATGCTCGGCAACAAACTTCAGTCTATTAAACCAAGTATAGGTTACTGGCCGTCTTCTTATCACCAGTGTCGAGGTTGGGAGACTACTCTCTCCCGTCTTCGCATTGGCCATACTCGTCTTACTCATGGATATCTCATGGAGAGGCGCCCTGCTCCTCTCTGTGAGAATTGCCAAGTTCCATTATCAGTCAGCCACATTCTGTTGGACTGCCCACTTTATCAACGAGCACGCAGAATTTACCTCTGTCGTCGTCTTCGCTCCGCTGCTCTCTCTTTACCTTCCCTTCTCGCTGATGGACCCACCTTCCATCTAGACTCTCTCATTGACTTTTTGACAACAACTGACTTACTTCACAAATTCTGATACCTTCAGCCCTTTCTACTTCAATCTCTTGCTACCCTCTACCCCCGTACTATCCCCTGCCCCGCTGTTTTCTGTAACCTACTGATCATCCCTCCTCCCTTCTGCCATCCAATACCCTCGCTTCTTTTCCTACCCTGCAGCGCTGTATAGCCCTTGTGGCTTAGCGCTTCTTTTTGATTATAATAATAATAATCCCCTACTTTGAGCTTCATTTTCAGGTTCTTTTTATAGGAAAATCAATCAAAATCACCTCTATTTCTATAGTATGTTTTTCATTCTATCAAATGAGACCAAGAAAACGAGAATACAACCATAAATACTATACGAAAATAGATCACAAAGTCGGCATTTTAATTAAAAAAAACGGTCTGAGTTTTTTTTTTGTCATTATGCACTGCATGCTCCAGGATTTTTTTTATATGGTGCACACTGACCACACAGACCCATTCTCTCACATGTAGGCCTACCAGCTTTCTCCTCCTTGATTTGAAGCCGCTAGAATTTATGAGTATATATATGTCAAACATGGTACCTTGTATGATGTATATATACGGCCGCGACAGTCAAAGGGTTTATTAAAATATTTGTAGTCTTAATGTAGGGTGAGAGGTGAGTTTTATTTGTAGGAAATCAGGTTTGGGAGGTATGGTAGCCAGCCAGGTCAGCCCACCCCACCCCACCCGCATGTAATATACTATGACATTTAAAATACATATACAGTACAATGGAACCTCAAATTTCAAACTTAATCCATTCCAGGAGCTAGTTATAAATTTGAAAAGTTTGAAAAGCGAAGCAATATTTTCCATAAGAAATAATGGAAATACAATTAATCTGTTCCAGAAACCCAAAAATATTCATAAAAAAAAAAATACATTTTATAGAGATTAATTATAGTTTTACATACACACAACAAATATAGTGTACAATTATGTTTAATAAATTTAAATAAACATATAAAATAACATTTTTACTTATCTTTATTGAAGATTAGTGATGGCATCTGGAAGATAGGGAGGAGGAGGAGAAAGGGAGTTGGGGTTAGTGTTTGGAAGGGTAATCCCCCTCCATAAGGATTCTAGGTATCAAAGCCCTCTCTGGGGTTACTTCCCTTCTCTGTCTTTTAATGCCACTAGGACCAGCTTGAGAGTCACTGGACCCCTGTCTCACAAAATAACTGTCCACAGTCCTCTGTTTCTGGTGCCTCTGTATTATTTCCTTCTTCACATCTATGGTGTTTCTCACTTTCTTTACCACAGGGGTACCACTAGCAAGTTTCTTTGGGCCCAAGGTAGCTTATTTCACAGTCCCACAAGCACTAAACACAATGAATTAATCGGAAAATGTTTGAGAGCGCAGGTTAGTGTTCACTCAAGATTCAACAAAGCCAGTCTGGCTCATGGTGCCTGCGAGGGGACGCGGACAGAGCGGGCTGGCGGACAGGTCCGGTACCTGGCAGTTCGAAAATAGGGGCGAGTGCGATAATAGGGACAAAGTTGGTTAGAAAAAGTGTTCGATTTTCGAAGAGTTTGATAAGCGATAAATTCGAAATTTGAGGTTCCACTGTACATTCTTTAATTACCTTAAAATATTTGTAGTCCTAATGTAGGGTGAGAGGTGAGTTTTATTTGTAGGAAGTCAGGTTTGGGAAGTATGGTAGCCAGCCAAGGCAGCCCTCCCCGCCCCACCCCTAACACATGTAATGTAAACAAGCCAGGCGAACATGTCTGGCTTTCGTTCATACACGTTTGTATTATACCATATTACAAACACTTTTCATTGTGTACAAGTTGTCTCCACGTTGATACAGTAGAATAAATAAAGAGAAACACTCCCATTCTCATGTAACACCATTTTTAGAAGAAATGACACTCTGAGTGAAGGCATATGAAAGGAATAATTTTCTAGTTACCCCCAGTAATGTTATAGTGTACACATTTTCTCTGATAATATGAATGTGTAAATTCAAGAATTATGTGGATTAAAGTAAAGGTTGGATGCGAAAAGTGGGTCATAATAAGCGTGTATGCACCTGGAGAAGAGAGGAATGTAGAGGAGAGAGAGAGATTTTGGGAGATGTTAAGTGAATGTATAGGAGCCTTTGAACCAAGTGAGAGAGTAATTGTGGTAGGGGACCTGAATGCTAAAGTAGGAGAAACTTTTAGAGAGGGTGTGGTAGGTAAGTTTGGGGTGCCAGGTGTAAATGATAATGGGAGCCCTTTGATTGAACTTTGTATAGAAAGGGGTTTAGTTACAGGTAATACATATTTTAAGAAAAAGAGGATAAATAAGTATACAAGATATGATGTAGGGCGAAATGACAGTAGTTTGTTGGATTATGTATTGGTAGATAAAAGACTATTGAGTAGACTTCAGGATGTACATGTTTATAGAGGGGCAACAGATATATCAGATCACTTTCTAGTTGTAGCTACACTGAGAGTAAAAGGTAGATGGGATACAAGGAGAATAGAAGCATCAGGGAAAAGAGAGGTGAAGGTTTATAAACTAAAAGAGGAGGCAGTTAGGGTAAGATATAAACAGCTATTGGAGGATAGATGGGCTAATGAGAGCATAGGCAATGGGGTCGAAGAGGTATGGGGTAGGTTTAAAAATGTAGTGTTAGAGTGTTCAGCAGAAGTTTGTGGTTACAGGAAAGTGGGTGCGGGAGGGAAGAGGAGCGATTGGTGGAATGATGATGTAAAGAGAGTAATAAGGGTGAAAAAGTTAGCATATGAGAAGTTTTTACAAAGTAGAAGTGATGCAAGGAGGGAAGAGTATATGGAGAAAAAGAGAGAGGTTAAGAGAGTGGTGAAGCAATGTAAAAAGAGAGCAAATGAGAGAGTGGGTGAGATGTTATCAACAAATTTTTGTTGAAAATAAGAAAAAGTTTTGGAGTGAGATTAACAAGTTAAGGAAGCCTAGAGATCAAATGGATTTGTCAGTTAAAAATAGGAGAAGAGAGTTATTAAATGGAGAGTTAAAGGTATTGGGAAGATGGAGGGAATATTTTGAGGAATTGTTAAATGTTGATGAAGATTGGGAAGCTGTGATTTCGTGTATAGGGCAAGGAGGAATAACATCTTGTAGGAGTGAGGAAGAGCCAGTTGTGAGTGTGGGGAAGTTCGTGAGGCAGTAGGTAAAATGAAAGGGGGTAAGGCAGCCGGGATTGATGGGATAAAGATAGAAATGGTAAAAGCAGGTGGGGATATAGTTTTGGAGTGGTTGGTGCAATTATTTAATAAATGTATGGAAGAGGGTAAGGTACCTAGGGATTGGCAGAGAGCATGCATAGTTCCTTTGTATAAAGGCAAAGGGGACAAAAGAGAGTACAAAAATTATAGGGGGATAAGTCTGTTGAGTATACCTGGTAAAGTGTATGGTAGAGTTATTAGAATTAAGAGTAAGACGGAGAATAGGATAGCAGATGAGCAAGGAGGCTTTAGGAAAGGTAGGGGATGTGTGGACCAGGTGTTTACAGTGAAACATATAAGTGAACAGTATTTAGATAAGGCTAAAGAGGTCTTTGTGGCATTTATGGATTTGGAAAAGGCATATGACAGGGTGGATAGGGGGGCAATGTGGCAGATGTTGCAGGTGTATGGTGTAGGAGGTAGGTTACTGAAAGCAGTGAAGAGTTTTTACGAGGATAGTGAGGCTCAAGTTAGAGTATGTAGGAAAGAGGGAAATTATTTCCCAGTAAAAGTAGGCCTTAGACAAGAATGTGTGATGTCACCGTGGTTGTTTAATATATTTATAGATGGGGTTGTAAGAGAAGTAAATACGAGGGTCTTGGCAAGAGGCGTGGAGTTAAAAGATAAAGAATCACACATAAAGTGGGAGTTGTCACAGTTGCTCTTTGCTGATGACACTGTGCTCTTGGGAGATTCTGAAGAGAAGCTGCAAAGGTTGGTGGATGAATTTGGTAGGGTGTGCAAAAGAAGAAAATTAAAAGTGAATACAGGAAAGAGTAAGGTAATGAGGATAACAAAAAGATTAGGTGATGAAAGATTGGATATCAGATTGGAGGGAGAGAGTATGGAGGAGGTGAATGTATTCAGATATTTGGGAGTGGACGTGTCAGCGGATGGGTCTATGAAAGATGAGGTGAATCATAGAATTGATGAGGGGAAAAGGGAGAGTGGTGCACTTAGGAGTCTGTTGAGACAAAGAACTTTGTCCTTGGAGGCAAAGAGGGGAATGTATGAGAGTATAGTTTTACCAACGCTCTTATATGGGTGTGAAGCATGGGTGATGAATGTTGCAGCGAGGAGAAGGCTGGAGGCAGTGGAGATGTCATGTCTGAGGGCAATGTGTGTGTGTGAAGGTGTGAATATAATGCAGAGAATTCATAGTTTGGAAGTTAGGAGGAGGTGCGGGATTACCAAAACTGTTGTCCAGAGGGCTGAGGAAGGGTTGTTGAGGTGGTTCGGACATGTAGAGAGAATAGAGCGAAACAGAGTGACTTCAAGAGTGTATCAGTCTGGAGTGGAAGGAAGGCGGGGTAGGGGTCGGCCTAGGAAAGGTTGGAGGGAGGGGGTAAAGGAGGTTTTGTGTGCGAGGGGCTTGGACTTCCAGCAGGCATGCGTGAGTGTGTTTGATAGGAGTGAATGGAGACAAATGGTTTTTAATACTTGACGTGCTGTTGGATTGTGAGCAAAGTAACATTTATGAAGGGGTTCAGGGAAACCGGCAGGCCAGACTTGAGTCCTGGAGATGGGAAGTACAGTGCCTGCACTCTGAAGGAGGGGTGTTAATGTTGCAGTTTAAAAACTGTAGTGTAAAGCATCCTTCTGGCAAGACAGTGATGGAGTGAATGATGGTGAAAGTTTTTCTTTCTCGGGCCACCCTGCCTTGGTGGGAATAGGCCAGTGTGATAATAAAAAAAAAAATTTCTCTGATGTTGGACTACAAGTTGCCTGGCTACCACAAGTCCTACAAGTCGCCTAGCTACCACATCTCATATTTATGTTAATTTATTCTACTGTGGGGTGTATTTATCATGTTTATATGTTACATAGCATATTTATTATATAATTGTGAAAAAAAAAATATCATAGATGGATTAATGGAAATGTCTATATTAATGTAATATACGGCATTTACCTCTTAAGCTGTCCAAACATAGATCTACGTTTTTACTGCTAGCGCTCCGAACGTAGATCTACGTTTTTTTTTTTTTTTTATGGGGAAAATCAAGGTCGGAGCGCTATTCGCAAAAATGTAGATCTATGTTTGGACAGTTTAAGGGTTAATCTGCCCAAGAGATTACGTATTATTATTAACCCTTTCAGGGTCCGTCCCGTAGATCTACAGCTTTACATTCAGGGTCCAAACCGTAGATCTACGTCATGAGCTCAGCTCACTCTGATAAACTGTGAGTGGTACATTTGGGCCTAGATATGAGAGAATACATCTATGTGGTATGTGTGCACCACATAAAACAGATCCTGCAGCACACTGTATAATGAGAGAAAAAAAACTGAAATCATGATTTTTCGATTAAAACAGCGACTTTGCAGTGTTTTTTCGTATGTTTTTTATAGTTGTATTTGTGATTTCTTGGTCTCATTTGATAGAATGGAAGACATATTACAGAAATAGAGATGATTTTGATTGGTTTTAGCACAGGAAATGGCTTGAAACTGAGCTCAAAGTAGCAGAAATGTTAAATTTTTGCCGATATTCAAGAGTAAACAAACGACCTCACACATCTAATACACGCCAGCTGGTGGGTCTAATATACATTCACAAATATGATGATGATATTTATACAATTATTACAATATTGCATAACAGTAAATCTTCTATTTTTTGGTGTGAATAAAAATTCATTATGTGAATAAAAAATCAAAATGGAATTTATTTGTAAAGCCTCAAAACGTAACTAATGAACAGAGGAAATGTTAGTTTAGTTCCAGAAATACCTACATTGTTTATTCTGGACCCTGTTTTGAAATTGGAATATTTTGAACTTTGTGTTAAATTGGCCAAATTAACAATTTCCGATCACTTTAATTTGTAGTTGAAACAGTTGACTTGGCGATTTCTTGTGCTCAATTGATAGAATAGAAGTAATACTAGTGAAATAGCTAAGAATTTGGTTGACTGGAATAATGTAATTGGCCTAAAATGGGAGTCAAAGTCGGCAAAATCGCCGATTCGTAAATGTCGCTGACACATCAAAATTCGTGAGAGCATAATTTCGTCAATTTTCCATCAAATTTCGTACTTTTTATTTTATTACCTTCACAAAAAGATTCTCTACCATTTCATAAGAAAAAATAACAAATTTTATTTTTTGAAAATTCTTGGACACTGGGGCACCACTTCAGATTTGGGCCTTGGACCCTGAAGGGGTTAATATGGCGTTATGTGTACCTGCATGCCAACACAGTGTGTAAGTATATTTAGGTATAGGTACACATAAATATAATTATCAGAGTACATATAAAATATGCAATAGCATTAAAACACTTGAAATTTTGTAACATAATAGAGAGATGTTCTCACAGAGAATGTAAAGAAACCATGTGGGGCGTGCCATATTAGAAAGACCCGGAGCCGTATAGCATAATTTGAAATTACCATATTAGCGGTATGCTGTATGGCGAAATGCCATAAAGCAGGTCCCTACTGTATAATGTAAACTTTTCTTACTACCATAGTAAAACCTGGATGTAGTTTTCATCAGCATTTTAGCATGCTTTGTTTCCTTGTCAACTCAGGTTACTCACAGTTTCTACTTTGATTTGGTATATAATGTGCAAGTAATACCTAGGTCTGTTTGAGGTGTATCAGTAGCTATAGACTTTTGCTAGAAATTAATAGTGCATGTTGGAAAGTTTTCCCTCTATAAACTCATTTAGTGTTACATTTCATAAATTTCTATACTGTATACAGCATAGCCAGTAAACTTAGCATCTACTCAGTGAAAACATAAGATTCAGTCCATGATGAGAGACTGATTCGGTGCACTAAGAAAAAGTGGCTTATAAAAACTTTCTCTATTTAAACTTACTCAAAAGACAGTAATTGAGTTAATATTGTATTGAAGGGGTAATATATTTTAGTATTTTATCAGTTCATGTAATTTGCTAAGTTGTTTATATAATACACATTGCTGTTTTTATCAAATTCATTTTTACAGATGAGTACGTATATATCAGTAAAACCCTCAATATATGTAATGTCAAAAATACTGGACAAATCCACTAGGTCAATTGATTTGGGAAAAAACAGAATCTGTTACAGAATTGTTCTGTATTGTTATGATCATGGCAAAACAATCTCATCTATCCATCATAATTGCCATTAATGACCATCCACTCCCCCCCTCCCCACTCTGTTAGTCCTTTAAAAGTCATCAAATTTGCAGTGGCTGCCCTGTTCACAATACAGAATAATTCAGAACAGTTATTTATATTATTATAAATGAGATGCCTTCAAGTTGTTACACATTATCAGGAAATGAAGAATGAAGTTTATGGAATGGTGTTGGGATGCATTTGAATCTAGTGGAAGTATTTTCATTTGTGAGGTTTCCTGGATGATGTTGGGATGCTTTTAATGCAGCACATCAGAAGAGTGAAGTTGCTAGGATGATAGGATACTTTTGAATTTAGAGCAAGGGTATGCAGCTGCAGAATATGGTAATACAGTGGTGCCTTGACTTACGAGTGCCCCAACTTATCGGTCGTTGCTTGGTCGATTTTTTGCTTTGAGTTGCAAGCCAAAATCCGAGTTATGAGTTAGCTTCAGATACGCTGCCACTCACAGGAGATACTGAGGAAATATCTAAAATCTCAATAATAACCAATATGTAACAACTTTCAATTTTGATACCACTGGTAATGCCATCCTGCCAGAATGTCCTATAATGTATGCCCTAAGTAAAGAGAAACAATTCTGGAACATGTGTTTTACATGTTCGGCAGGCTGGCTGGTTGGGTGGCCAGCTGGCTAGCCGGCTGGCTGGCCGGCAGCTGGCTGGTTGATTTGCTTTGGCTGTCTCTATCTCCTTCTGTCTGTCTGTATCTATCTCTGTCTGTCTGTGTCTCTATCTCTGTCTATGTCTCTTAAAGGTACACATAAATACAGTTATACATAGTGTAAACTACCTAGGATAACCCAAAAAATTCAGACAAAGTGCTATGCTATGCTTGTAGATATAAGGCATAATAAGCATGACTGGCAAGTAATACACATTTTCACTTGTTCAGGAATCAGATGTGATGTCTCTGCATCATGTGTAATGCCTGTTGGTTCATGAGCAGCTCTTTCTCTGAGACAGAGAGACAAGAAGACAGAAACACAGGCAGACAGAAAGATAAGCAGAGACAGACATAAACATAGACAGAGCTAGACAGACACAGACAAATATCTCAGTAGTAAGACAGATAGACAAAAACAAACTGATAGGCAGACATGTTTATGTGTAACAGTGGAAAATAAAGCCAAGGCAGTGCACAATCATCAGATGTCACTTCACTGCTGCACTGTCAGCAGTGGAGTGGCACTCATCTTATACCGTGCTTCAAGGAGTTTCATATATACTCCAGCATTTCTAAAACATTGCTGGAACCTGGCAAAAAAAGGAAATATCATATCTTATTTATAAATGCATTTTTCTTATTTAAAAACCCGTAAAAAAATTGGGGTGGTTTTTTTTGGGCTAGAATGGATTAATGGCATTTCAGTTAATTTCAATGATTAAAACTAATTTGATATACGAGCAAATTGAGTTACATGCTCGGTCATGGAACAAATTAAACTCGTAAGTCAGGGTACTACTGTACCACAAAGCTTTTTTAGTGATACTATCGAAGAGTGATTTTTAATTAGCTCAGCTCTACCTAGAGTTCTTCGAAGAATTATTAAACAGTGGTGGATAAGATATAAAGTTAACCTATGGTTACAAAGTTAAATCAGTTACTGTAGAATTCACAAGATATAATAGCACCTGTAATTAACTACTACAGTTCAAAGTACTGAAATCAGTTGCATGAATTCTGGTACTGTTACTTCCATAAATATATATATTCTATAATTCCATTTGTCATATTATGTACTATCATTGGTAAAAAGGAAAAGTAAATTGCACTGTACTTTTCTCTTAAAATTATTTCATTGCTATAACTAGTTTTAACATAATTTATATTGTGTGTAACATATAAAAGCCTATATTCACATACTGAATGTCAGTACTGCAGCTGACTTATAAATATTTCTCTTGCAGAAAACACAATACATGTACAGGAATATTACTGTGTAGTGCATACTGAAGTTCATATTTGGTATATTGGGATATACTATTTTAAAATCTTTGGAGTCATCCCCAACTGATTTGTCATAACATATGCATATTCAGAAATGGATTGGGAGTTAGAATGCACTTGAAACTGCATGATATTTTCTGTGATAATTTGATATAGCAAATAGTTAGTATTATCAGTATAGGGTATTATATGTAGCATGATAAAGAGGTATTGAAGTGCATACCAGATTTTCTTTACATATAAGTTTATTAAATTAAATAGGTACCTTTATAAATTTGGTAATTTATATGCCATGAGTTACCATTTTTTTCCATTTTCAAATGAACTTTTAAACTTATTCATGTATATTTCAAGTTAACCCTATTTGAAATGAAGTTTAAAATATTGCTTGTGAGAATGTTCCTGTTCAAAAGGACTTTATTTATGAAGAAATATCCAGGAACTCGCATACTATTATTGTTAGTGCTTACATTGTCTTCTTGCTGAACTACAGTTAAGTCATGAGCAGTGGTAGCATACAAATGTTTTTTTTTTTATTATGTCACTTATTTGTGTTATTATACATACAGTACTTATTTTTCCAAGTATATTTTGCACCATCTTCACTGTAAAGCAGAGATTGTGGTTTTGGTAAAACTTGTCCTTTATCAATTACATTTGTACATTTAGATTAAGATTCGTTAACCACACTGAATTTATAACATGGGTATATTGTGATTTATGTATATCCTTATCAATTACCTGTTGTGTGAGAAATGTAAATTACTTAATAATAATATAATATCTTTATTTACTACAAGTACATGTACAAGGTATACAGGCCTAGCTGACAACAATGACATACTACAATATAAAAAGCCCCTTGTTATGCTCCGCATGTCGGGCAAATTAGGTCAGTGTCCCAGGATGCGACCCACACCATTCGACTAACACCCAGGTACCCATTTTACTGATGGGGAACATAGACAACAGGTGGAAAGAAACACGCCCAATGTTTCTACTTTGGCTGGGAATCGAACCCAGACCCTCGCCGTGTGAAGTGAGAGCATTAGCCACCAGGCCACCAGAGCCTTGACAGAGCAAGGGAGAGAGCATGGTAAAAATTATACTTTGAAATAGAAATGCTGTTGGCTTTAAGAATATAATGGGTTTGAGCATTAGTAATATTATATGAGAGTGAAGTGATCAAGAAACTTATTCACATAAATGATATGAATGATAAGATACAGTAATTTTAACTGTAGTAAATGTTAAACTTATCCTTCACTTATAACTCTGTGGCAAATATTGAACCATGGATGCCTGGTTAATGTGTAGAGAGGGTATTATAAATGCAATAATTGTTCTTGCTCTAAAACATTCCTTTTTCTCTAGTCGTTTCATATTGCAAGATTTCTGACTTAAATCAAGGAAGCCAGAATATATAGTAATTAAAAACAAATCAAGTTCTGCAATTAGTGCCTGAATGCAAAATAGGCATTACCTTTATATAAATGTAATGTAGCAGTGAATAGTTAAGAGTTGCAAGTGCTGCATGTACGTATGTGTATTAAGACTTGAGTTGTTTGCTCTCATCACAAAAAGAGCTTTTTTTAGGCCAAGAATAATTTAAATTATTGAGTATGCTCATGTACTGTTTGCTGTAACTGTTGTGGGATAGTTGAATAATTTTACAAATAAAATCATTAGTTTCTCCCAATAGTGTCCTAATACTTTGTGAACAAAAATGTCTTACTGTGTTTTATATTTGTACATCATTTACAACTTCCAGAACAAGATTCACATACAGCTGTGTGGTTATCTGGTATATACAACACTATTATTATCAGTATTGTTTGATTTTTTCCTCTTTGATCATCTTTACTCTGAGAGTAGTGATGAGGTATCTAGTACATGAAACCTTAAGGCAGTTAATATTTTGACTGCTTCTCCTATCTCACATTTGAGTATTAATTAGATGAGATCAGTAAGATAAAATAAGATAAGATTTTCTTCGGATTTTTAACCCTGAAGGGTTAGCCACCCAGAATAACCCAAAAAAAAGTCAGTGCGTCATTGAGGACTGTCTAACATATTTCCATTGGGGTCCTTAATCTTGTCCCCTAGGATGCAACCCACACCAGTCAACTAACACCCAGGTACCTACTTGCTGCTAGCTAAACAGGACAATAGGTGTAAGGAAACGTGTCGAAATGTTTCCACCCGCCAGGAATCGAACCCGGGCTGTCTGTGTGTGAAGCAGGAGCTTTAGCCACCGGGCCACCTGTCTACTCTGTTTATTTTCCCCTGACAATGGCTTTTTTCAGTCACTAATTTCACCCATCCAGTGAGGCCTAGTAATACCAGTAGCCAGTTTATATCTATTTTTTTTAATTATGTTAATTACAAACAAGAAGGCAAAATTCAGGTATACTGCCTTTGCAAACAGCAGCAAGGAAAAAATATACATTTTATATTGACATACAGTACTTCCATGCTTGCTGATTAGTAATGTTTGTAGTTAATGCAATATATAAACAATTCCTTGTAATGCTCCTGTAAATAGTCTTCTTAAACAAGATTCAGATACGTATTCAAACTGATTCCCACAATGTGGTGAAACAGCTTTTACAGTTAATTTCTACAGGTTTAGAGCTGTTACCATACCTTAGTCCAGTTCACAACCTAGCCATAACTATAATGTACCAAAATACGATAATGTGATCATCATCCCACAGTATGTGAACTACAGTAGTCAATTAACATCCAGGTATATACCGGCATTTGTTGCTAAGCGAGCTTAATGAGATTAGTCTGATTATATCAAACTCGGAGCCTTTTGTTTGAGACCCAAATGCTCTTAACAACCTGATTCATATCACCTATATGATACCACATTGCCAGCACACCTAACTACAGTATGTTGTATACCATGTTACCACCAATACTGCTTCCCTTTATACCATATGCAGTTTTAGAACTATCATAATTAAGAGTTAGGAAGCATTATGTTTAATGCTTCCTTATTAATAATGTAATAATAATAAGTAGCATTACATGGGTTGACTGTACTAGTCATTATGACAGACCCCTCTGTACCATCAGCAGTGATTCTTTTTAAGAATAATTTTTTGTGCAATTACTTATGTGTTTGATTGTTTGTATAGTTGTTACATTAAATTGTATGTTTTAGTGTGCACTTCTAAGCTGTGACGTTAGATGTAATATGTACTGATAATATTATTTCCTATATTATAGCCTAAAGTGCTTTAAATGTGTTTCATTTCTCCTGAGCAGTACAGTATAGTGGTTGCCCTCAGTGGATCTTTGATTCCGAATTAAATACAGCATAGCATTTGTCCAGAAAATTTTAAAATGGTTATATTGTATTCCATTGCAATAAAATGTGTACTGTATATATTTTTGCTTCAGCTGATGGGTGTGTTTTAGTAAAAGGTGGCCAGGGTGGCTTAGGCTTGGAAAGATTGATCAAGCATTGCCTTATGTGTACAGGATTCACTTCTAACGTCTTCACCACCCTCACACACTGGTTTCCTTGCTGAAGGTCCCACAAAATGCAGATCACCCTTGGAGTGTCTTATCTGCACTGACTATACTTTCCTGCAAATGGCCCAAATCTTGTTGCTTCAATTATTATGAAGAGCATTCCTCTTATTCCCATGTGTGACATCTTATTGATTTTGTAGCTGAAACTAATGGTGCTTTTTGTGAATATAATACAGTACTGTACAACAATAATAATCATGACTGAAACTTGACTTACTACACCAACTACGACCTTCCTCGAACACAAGAGCCCATCCTTCACATTTCCCTTGGTGTCAGCATTCCATCACCATGTAACACTGTATGACCCTTATAGGTTTAGGGCCTCTCCATAAATGTAATAATCATATCTACAATTCACCTTCAAGTGTATAGATGAACTGAAGGACTTCATAGTGGCAAAGTGCAAGATATTGTTCTAGGTATACTCTAGTCCTCTTTTGTGTAAATACAGGTGACTTATTGAAGTGACTGCACAAATAGCCAGGTTAGGTGTGCATTATGATTCACATGGGTTTAGGGTTTTTAAATAAATACAGTTCAGTACTGCTGTACACTACAGAAATGTGACCCATACAGGTTTAATGCATATATTAGTAATAACGTACGGTATACAAAAATAATTAAAAGGGGGAGTACTTTGATGTTGATGAGGGCCTTTTTGTCCAAGAAATGGGACTTATCCTCTCTCCTTGGATCGAACCTGAATAATAATAATAATTTATTTCTATTGATTGCCTCCCATTCCCAGGTGCTGTACAACCCCTATGCATTTAATGTTTCCTCTTGAATAAAATAAAAATAAATAATCCTTATGTTGGTGAAGGGTTTTTAACCCAAGGGATTGAAGTTACCCTCCCCTTCCTCTGATTAAATCTGATTACCACCCATTCCCGAGATGCTGTATGGCTGTTAGGGGTTTAGCACTTTTCCATGAATACACAGTATTAAGAATACATCTATATTTGGCATCAATTATAATATTTTTAACACACTGACACACACTCATTGAGATATGGTGACAAATAAGGAAAAATTTACCATCATTCATGTTGCCAGAAGCATGCTTACATTACAATTCAGATGGCTCTCCAAAATTAGGATCAATAATAATAAATAAAAAGAGATATTTATTTTCTATGGAAAAGCCCCAAGACAATGCATTTTGCTAGACAAACTTTAAATTTCAAGACTAACTCCTATATAATAAGACTGATTTTGAAGTGACCCTCAATTTAAAAGGATGCCTCTTCAAGGGGGGGGGGCTTTTGGTCTGAGGAATTTCATCCCCCTCTCCTTCCTACCCCATCCTTCCTTTCCCATCCCTCCCCCCTCCTTCCTTTCCCATCCCTCCCCCCTCCTTCCTTATCTGCTTTTGGCCTTTAGGGTCTTCTCTTCTGAAATTCTAGGTTCTAGGTTTTAGCGCTTTTTTTATTATAATAATAATAGGTCCTAGGTTGGGGAAAGAATTCGTTGTCCATCCCATACCTTTAAGGTCCTTGATGGTGGTGGTGTTTGCCATGGAATCTGGGGATATCCCGATTCCCTTCCAGAGTTTCAGAGGATGGCTTAGGCCTTAGGGTATCCTTCAGGTTGACTCACGAAATCGTAATGACACGATTGCAAACAAACCATACCACGGGTGGGGTTTGAACCCGCGGTCAGAGTCTCAGAACTCCAGACCATTGCGTCTGGAGTTTTAAGACTCTAACCGCGGGTTCAAATCCCACCCGTGGTATGGTTTATCCTTCAGGTGAGGGGTATATGTCTGGAGGCTGCCCATCAGTTCAAGGAGGTGGTGGCCAAAGGAAGTGTGCCTTGTGGCGGGTTTCCCGCCAACCTCTCCTTATGTCTGCTGCTGGGGCTCGGTGGATGTGACGTTGCTATCTTGGATTGCTGGTTTACTGGCATGAAGGGTAGGGTAGCGTACGGGTTCCACGCAGCATTTGCACTGCTGGCTGCACTGAGGGCCCTCTTGGGTGCAGAGGGGGACATACAATCTCATTCTGCCCTCCCCCCTCCCCATTTTAAGTAAATAAATAAAAGGGAAACTTATCATGGAGACCCATACCCATGACTTGCCTCCTCCTGGACCCTTTCTTGCGCCACCCCTTACAGACCTTGGTATACCTTCGGACCTCCCCCAACTCGGTACCTTCTCCAAGTAACGTTTCGTTACCCTCTGGTACCACAGTTCTGACCGATCCTTTGGACATTAATGACCTCTGTGCAGCTTCAACTATTATCTGGGCTTTTCCACATACAGTGCATTGATTGTACACAACTCAGGACGGCCCTCCTCTAACCTTCTGTCCAAACGCCCTTGACCTGTCACTTATGACCCTACCTTAGTTTCTTCTCACGCTTCTAAGAAATGTCCAACTAAGCAATTCCTCCCCTTACGCTCTGATGTTTCAAAGTCCTTGGACAAAATTCTTCACGCTCCAACCAACTTTACTACTGATAACCTTTCCGGCCACAGCATCAGCAAGGCACTCCTTCCCCATGTTGGCCAGAACATTTCCTTCCATGTTCTTAAGAGTGGCAAATGGGTTGTCACAGTACAAAATGAAGAAAAGACACATTATCTTTCACTTCTTGATGTTGTTGACAACATACCAGTTACAATTTGCAAGCACATCTCTCTTAGTTCTTGCTATGGATCTACTGTACTTCCCACATATGATCGTAGAACGCGACTTTCTTGCTTGTAATGAAGATATTCTGGAGAAACTTGAGCTTCAGAACCTTCCGATCATTACAGCCGACACTTACTCTCTGCCTGCAGGCGGAGGCACTACCCTTGCAATATAAGGAAGCTAACTTTAGACAGCCGTAAACTATCACCATCTGTTTATGTAGTGGGACAATTCGTACAAGAACAGGTGATCCCTATCCCGCAACAATGTAGAAAATGACTCACGAAATCGTAATGACAAGATTGCAAACAAACCACAGTATGGGCTGGTGCTTCGGCCACCCAGCAAAATATTGCACGTCAGTAACATTACGTTCTATTAGCTGATCGTGGCTTAGTTACAGTTGAATATTCGATACCTCAGGAGTAATCGGGGAGAGCTTCATGTGTTACTCTCCCAGTTTTCCCCTATTTGTGCTGTATAGCCCTTGTGGCTTAGCGCTTCTTTTTTATTATAATAATAATAATTTCCCCTATTTGTGTCTACAAGAATCAAAATTGCGCTCTGCTGTTTTCTGTCAGGTTTCAGGCTATATCTTACTGCATTCATCGGATCCTTTTCCAGATGGGACTTTTAATGAAAATACACTTCTTGGGTGTCACGGTATACCACATTCTCGGGTCCTTATCCATATTTTTCTGCATTACACTGCAGCCTGCATCTACTTGGACAAGTGGTTTACAGCCAACCACCTTAAACCTTTAATAACCCAACAAAAGTGGCTGTGCAGAGGATTACCAGCTCCTGTGCAAGACAGCACACTCTATCACTTTTCAAAAGCCTGAACTTACTAAATATACGAGACATACACTCATATTATTGTGCCTACTACATATACAAAACATTGAACTCCAGTACAAACCCACCACTTAAACTTCTTGATAGCTACAACAGAACGCACAGTCACAATACAAGGCATAAGGTACTCTTCAACATCCCTCTTGTCAGTCTCACACTATGCAAAAATGCAATGCACATAAAGGGCCCGAAGATACGGAATTCACTACTTGAACCGGTCCCCTCAAGGAAGGTTCCTTGATGTTGGTGAGGGGCTCTTGATTTAGGGAATTGGATCTGTGCTCCAGTTCCCCAAATTAAGCCTGAATGCCTTCCACATCCCCCCCCCCCAGGCGCTGTATAATCCTCCGGGTTTAGCGCTTCCCCCTTGATTATAATAATAATAATAATACTTGAACCGGTAAAGGATCTCCTGTTAGGTAAGACACATATGCAACAGTTAGGTATCTTTATTTTGAAACGTTTCGCCTACACAGTAGGCTTCTTCAGTCGAGTACAGAAAAGTTGATAGAAGCAGAAGATACTTGAAGACGATGTAATCAGTCCATCACCCTTAAGTATCTTCAAGTATCTTCTGCTTCTATCAACTTTTCTGTACTCGACTGAAGAAGCCTACTGTGTAGGCGAAACGTTTCAAAATAAAGATACCTAACTGTTGCATATGTGTCTTACCTAACAACCTGTCGGTATTTTATACCATTTTAATGTTCAAAGGATCTCCTGACTACTTATAAATTTAGGACTTCGCTTAAAAATCATTTCATCTCTCAGTACTAACCAAAACTACTTCTAACCAGTTTGAAGCAACTCTCTCAAATATTATATGACCTCCATGAAATATTACTGTTTGAACCATTATTTGTAATATTGTTTTTATGTGCAACTTCAAGATTATTATTCTTATAAACCTCTACCTTGACTACCTCGCTATAGTGTTAAGATTAAATAAAGATTTTAATACAAACCAAACATGCACACGAAAATCACTCCCTATGGAAGCAAAAGACTCGGCAGGAGATGCAACATTACCCCGATGAAAAGAAGGGGTGGCACGAGTACACTGAGAGACAACACAATAAGTGTCCGGGGCCCAAGACTGTTCAATTGCCTTCCAGCATACATAAAGGGAATTACCAATAGATCCCTGGCTGTCTTCAAGAAGGCACTGGACAGGCACCTAAAATCAGTACCTGACCAACCGGGCTGTGGTTCATACATCAGCTTGCGTGCGGCCAGTAGTAACAAACTGGTTGATCAGACCCTGATCCACCGTGAGGCCTGGTCTCAGACCGAGGCGCGGGGGCATTGACCCCCGAAACCTTCTCCAGGTAAGTTAACCGCTCTTATCTTGTCTAGATTTAAGTAGTTATTATGTACTAGGATTAGTCTGCCCGAAATGCCCGGCATGATAGTGGCTTTCTTTGTACTTAGCAAACCAAAATTGTAATTACACACTGTAACCTTTACAAAGAAATAAAATCTTTATCTTATCTTTTATCTTTGGCCATTATCTATTCTTGATGTGGTGTCTCTGATTTCCTCCCTACCTACTCTGTTGTTAGGAGATTTTAATGCTTATTTCCTCTGAGGAGGGTCTCACTGTGACTCTTGTGGCGATTAGTTAAAGGCTCTTCTCACTTCTCTTCCCCTCCATGTTTAAAATACAGGTACTGTACTCCCACTCATTTCGGCCCTTGCACTGAAACTCTCTCTCTCTCTCTCTCTCTCTCTCTCTCTCTCTCTCTCTCTCTCTCTCTCTCTCTCTCTCTCTCTCTCTCTCTCTCTCTCTCTCTCTCTCTGTCTCTCTCTCTCTCTCTCTCTCTCTCTTTTTTTTTTTTTTTTTTTTTTTTTTTTTTTTACACAGGGTTTGACAAGGTTAAGGATCCCTAGCTTTATTGACAGCTATTTACAGGTTAAGGATTCCTAACTTTATTGGCAAGCTAAGAGCTGTTACCTACATCAGCTCATTTGAAAGCATTTTTATTGTTATGAGACATACAAGTAGGAAACAGGATGAAGTTGGAGCCATCTGTGGGCCAGCATTTTCATTTGATCAACTGACTTTATCTCGTTGACATCATTATGCTGTACGAATGTGTTCCATACTCTAGTCATCCTGGGTATGTATGATCTCAGATGGAGTGATGTTCCGGAGAAGGGTACAGCCAGAGTGAAGTTGCTGCTTTCTGCCCGTCTTGTGGCATAAAAGCTTGTTTCACGCTGTCCTCGAAGTGGATCCAAGTGTGGTATTTTGACAATATTGGCCTTGTACATAACAGTAAGGCCACCCACATCCCTCCTATGTTGAAGGCTCTGCTGAAATGACAGATCTATCCAGGATGGGTCCAGGCGAGAGATGAGACGTCTTGCTCTGTTCTCTACTCTGTCAAGCAGTCGCAGATGAGAGGGGGGGGGCAGGCAAACCAAGAAAGTGGAGCATACTCAAGGTGCGAGCGTACTTGTGCCTCGTACAGGATCTTGCAACCCCTACTGTCAAGCAGATGGGAGATACGGCGAAGTGCTGTAAGCTTCCTGGCTGCCTTGTTTGCAAGATTTACAACATGGTTCTTCATGGTTAGTTTGGAGTCAAATTTCACCCCAAGGATATCAACTTCTTCTCCAGGTGCCAACATCCTCCCATTCATCCTTACTACTGCACCAGCATTACCATCATGGTGCCTAGAGACGATCATCATTTGCGTTTTCTCAGGTGCAAATGTTACTTGCCATCTATTTCCCCAAGCTGATATAGCTCTCAGCTGGTGATTGATGTAGCTTAGAGCAGCTGGCATTTCTTCTCTTGGATAAGTGAATGTCAGTGTACAGTCGTCTGCATATGCATGTGATTCTGGGATGAGATGAAGAAGGTCGTTGAAGTAGACATTCCATAACAATGGACCCAGCACGCTTCCTTGTGGAACACTTGCCCCAATAGGATGTCTTGCTGATTCCGTCCCACTTGGAGATCTACCATGAAGGTAGTCACTGAGGAGACATAGCGTAGAGCCTGCAATTCCCAGTGCTTGAAGTTTTGCTAAGAGGCCCTGGTGCCACACCCGGTCGAAAGCGCCAGCAATGTCCAGTGCTACCACACAGCTGACTTTGGATTCATCCAGTGACTGGTGCCACTTAGTGGAGAGGTTTAACAACAGATCAGCAGCAGAGTAACCTTTCCTGAAGCCATATTGACGATCACAAAGTAGTGAGTGGTAGTCAAAAAACTCTGTCATTTGTCTTGAGATTATTGTCTCAAGGATCTTACCAGTGATTGACAGGAGTGACACTGGTCTGTAGTTGCTGATTTCTGCTCTGCTCTTCTTTTTGTGAACAGGGACTACATTCGCCTCTTTCCATAGAGAGGGCCATTTACACTGTACTAGGCAGTGCTGAAAGATGCGAGTTAGAGGTGCTGCTAGCTGGTCTGCACATCTTCTCAACAATCTTGGGCTCAACTTGTCTGGGCCCACAGCCTTTTCTTGGTCAAGCGATTTAAGTAGGAAATGCACCTCCTCCTGCCTTATTGTCACCACTGACAGTTTTGACACAGTTCTTGCAGCTAGCCAAGGAGGGTCCTCTCTCTCTCTCTCTCTCTCTCTCTCTCTCTCTCTCTCTCTCTGCATAGATCTCTCAATTTGCTCCTCAACTGCTCTCCACTTTATCTGGTCTGTGTTCCCTGATGTACATGACAGTGATCATTTTCCTATCCTACTTCTCATGCAAGTAGTGTCAAACTGTTTTTAGTGAAGAACCTTCTCCTTTGTTCTCAACAACTGAGCTATTACAACTACTTTTTCCTCGGTTTTAACCGCAACATCGAATACAGTCCCTCAAACCTCAGGTAGGCAATACTGGACCCCTGCTTAGATGAGATGGGACTTACACAGATGACAGCAAAGAAATGGATGAGATACTAAAGTTCCACTATGACTCGTTGTTTAGTGAGCTGTTAACTAGGCTAAGAATCGACAACTTAAATAATTTTTTTATGACCGAGACTTAAAATATGGTCAATTCAAAAATCTCTGATATTATCCTAACACCATATGACATCGAAAAGGCAATAAATGACATGCCCATTCACTCTGCCCCAGGCCCAGACTCTTAAAACTCAGTGCTCATCAAGAACTGCAAGAACCCTTTGTCACATGCCTTTAGCATTCTGTGGAGAGGGAGGATGGATACAGGGGTCATCCCACAGTCACTAAAAACAACAGACATAGCCCCACTCCACAAAGCAATTGCAAAGAATTACAGACCGATAGCGCTAACGTCCCATATCTTAAAAATCTTTGAAAGGATTATGGGAGGTCCGGAGCTAATGTGGATTGTCGCTTTACTACGATTTTGAAAGGATTATAAGAAGCAAGATCGCCATCCATCTAGATACCCATCAGTTACACAATCCAGGGCAACATGTGTTTAGAGCAGGCCACTGCTGCCTGTCCCAACTGCTAGACCATTATGACAAGGTCTTGGATGTTCTGGAGGACAAACAAAATGCGGATGTAGTATACACAGACTTTGCGAAAGCGTTCAACAAGTGCGACCTGAAGTTTACCTGGAGAGAGTTCCAGGGGTCAACGCCCCCGCGGCCCGGTCTGTGACAGGCCTCCTGGTGGATCAGAGCCTGATCAACCAGGCTGTTACTGCTGGCTGCACGCAATCCAACGTACGAGCCACAGCCCGGCTGGTCAGGTACCGACTTTAGGTGCTTGTCCAGTGCCTGCTTGAAGACTGCCAGAGGTCTATTGGTAATCCCCCTTATGTATGCTGGGAGGCAGTTGAACAGTCTCGGGCCCCTGACACTTATTGTATTGTCTCTTAACGTGCTAGTGACACCCCTGCTTTTCATTGGGGGGATGTTGCATCGTCTGCCGAGTCTTTTGCTTTCGTTGTGAGTAATTTTCGTGTGGAAGTTCGGTACTAGTCCCTCTAGGATTTTCCAGGTGTATATAATCATGTATCTCTCCCGCACTCTTTTTAAGGTCAAAAATAAATATCAGTTAGAAAGACAGAAAAAAAAATACTGAGATGAAACTGAATGTATCATAAGGAGTCCAGGAAAGACAGAGGGAGCAAAACACCATAAATGAAATTGAAAGAAACCTGGGAGTACAGGTTCAGGAACTTCAAGCGCTCCCAGTAATTGAGGTGTTTTATCTCCGTTATGCGCGCCGTGAAGGCTTGTGTAAAACATTTGAAAGGATGATTCTTAATCGTCTTATGCACAGAATTAAGGAATTCTTGTCACCCCGGTTGCATGGCTTCATGCATGGAAGGAGTGTGCATCATTGCATTACCACCTTTCTCACTCTGCACACTGACAGCTCATACACTACGTTCCTTGACCTTAAATCCGCTTTTGATGTAGCCAACAGACATGTAATCATTAGTGAAATTGCCAGAATGGATGTTGGAGGATGGCTTCTCCGCTGGATTAAAGGTTACCTGTCCAACAGAAAGTCGTCTGTGTTGTTCCAGGGACATAGAAGTGTAACTAAAGATTTTGAATTAGGAACCCCACAGGGAGGTGTGCTTAGTCCCACCCTTTTCAACATTTTGATTAATGCCTTACTTAATGCCATGCCTAGCCAGCCCCATCATTATATGGTTAGTTTTGCTGATGACATAATGATTCACACTACCGGATTCTCCAACACCCAAAACATTCTTAATCATGTACTAGCCTCGTGTCAGGACCTGGGGTTAATAATCTCAGGGGATAAAACAAAGATACTCAACAGGCGTCCTCCTCGGCAGAGAGGCACAGTTCGTCAGATCCAGTTGCATGATGGGTCTCTTCTAGAATATGTAAGCAGATACAGGTATCTAGGCTTTGAGGTTCCACTACTTGGACCTGTTGTAACGAGACTTTGTCGCCAATACAAAGAAAGGCTGAGAGCACTTAGAGTTGTGGCAGGTTTTCATCCCAGGTATGGTGCTAATGTTAAAATTGTGAAAATGATGTATCTTGCTTATATTAGATCATTGGTTGATTATGCAGCGCCACTACTTGCACTCGTGTCTGACTGGAAGCTTGGAGGGCTGGAAAAACTGCAAAACGAAGCAATGAGGATCATCCTAGGATGCCCTCGTACTGCCAAAATTTTAAATATGCGGAAAGAACTTAATATTCCAAGCATTAGAGATCGTGTTACTGAAAGAAATATCCTTATTGGGGTCAATATGCTTAGGCTAGCCCATTCAAACCCCTGCACAGAAGCCCTCCAAACTTTCCTCAGCACTGGTGAACATCCTTCCAGATGGATCGAAAAAACTGGAACCGACCTCCGCATGAACCAGCTACATGATCTATATCAAGTTGGACAACAGAGACATTTCCCTGCTCCATGGGATATTACCCCATTCCAAACTCAGAACAATCTTTCACAAATTATTTACGTCGATGGTTCTGTTCACCAGCCCACTGGTGCAGCTGGTAGTGCTGCTGTTGTCACACAGAGTGATGGCTCTCATAAAGAAATTGGAGCACGCATCAATAACTGGGCCTCTACCCTTCAAACAGAACTGTTTGCCATACTCCTTGCACTCAAATGTGTCCATGTATCTAAGGTTGACACTTTAATTGTAACTGATTCTCTGTCATCCATAAATGCTCTCAACTCATTAAGTATAAATTGTGGCATGCTTTTGTCAG